>NC_057794.1:470517625-470705232 GCF_018294505.1 Triticum aestivum
CCCGCTCCAGCCGGCTGCGGCTGCCTTGTCGTGGCCGCCGGAAAGCCCACGCGCGGCCAGGTCCAGGCGACCCGGCGCCCATAACCCGTCGCCCGTGCGCCCATTAATCTCCCCCTTAGCCACAGACATGTGGGGCCGAGCCCCCTGAACGTTTTCCAAATAATAATAATAATAATAATAAATAAAATAAAAATGAATTAATAAAATTAATAATTAATAATTAATTAATTAGTTAATTAAGTTAATTAATCATGCTTATTAATCTAATTAATAAGTTAATTTAATTAAACAATAATTAATTAGCTAAACCCTAAATAAACTGAGCAGTGTATGACATGCGGGACCCACCTGTCAGGTTGACCAGTCAACCCTGTTGACTGGTGACGTCAGCATGACATCATGCTGATGTCATAAATCCATTTTCGAAATTAAATTGAACAATTAATTAAATTCTAGAAAATTAATAAATTTTTTAAAAAATCATATCTTTTAATCCGTAACTCGGATTAAAATATTTTCAACATGAAAGTTGCTTAGAACGTCGAGACGAACCCAGATATGCAGCCCGTTCATCCGCCACGCATCCCTAGCATAGCAAACATGCACCTTTCCCCCTCCGGCTCTTTTGCCCGAAAACGCGAAACACCGGGGATACTTTCCCGGACGTTTTCCCCCTTCATCGGTACCACCTCGTACCGCGTTAGGGCACACCTAGCATCACGCTTTGTCATGTCATGCATCGTCATGCATTTGTTTGCATTATATTTATTGTTTCTTCCCCCTTTACTCTCGCTAGACACCGAGACCGACGCCGCTGCTACCCAGTACGACTACGATGTTGATGACCCCTCTCTCTTGCCAGAGCAACCAGGCAAGCCCCCCCCTTTGATCACCAGATATCGCCTATTCTTCTCTCTACTGCTTGCATTAGAGTAGTGTAGCATGTTACTGCTTTTCGTTATCCTATCCTGATGCATAGCCTGTCCTTGCTACTACTGTTGTTACCTTTACCTGCAATCCTAAATGCTTAGTATAGGATGCTAGTGTTCCATCAGTGGCCCTACACTCTTGTTCGTCTGCCATGCTATACTACTGGGCCGTGATCACTTCGGGAGGTGATCACGGGCATATGATATATACTTATACTGTTACATTACTTATGATACTATTCGGAGATGGGGGCTGAAGGGGTAGGTGGCTCCATCCAGGTAGTGATGGGCCTGAGTTCCCGACGGCCCCCGACTGTTACTTTGAGGCGGAGCGACATGGCAGGTTGAGACCACCTAGGAGAGAGGTGGGCCTGGCCCTGGTCGACGTTCGCGGATACTTAACACGCTTAACGAGATTTTGGTATTTGATCTGAGTCTGGCTACTGGCCTATACGCACTAACCATCTACGCGGGGATAGTTATGGGCACTCGACATCGTGGTATCAGCCGAAGCCTTCTTGACGTCAGCGATTGAGCGGCGGGGTTGGACCGCATAACGCAACTTCCTTTGTAATGGAGGTTGCTAGGTCTGCTCACCGGCCGCGTTCACAACATGCAGGTGTGCAAAGGGCGATGGGCCCAGACCCCTGCGCCATAGGATTTAGACCGGCGTGCTGACCTCTCTGTTGTGCCTAGGTAGGGCTGCGACATGTTGATCTTCCGAGGCCTGGCATGACCCAGGAAAGTGTGTCCGGCCAAATGGGATCGAGCGTGTTGGGTTATGTGGTGCATCCCTGCAAGGAAGTTAATCTATTCGAATAGCCGTGATCTTCGGTAATAGGACGACTTGGAGTTGTACCTTGACCTTATGACAACTAGAACCGGATACTTAATAAAACACACTCTTCCAAGTGCCAGATACAACCGGTGATCGCTCTCTTACAGGGCGACGAGGAGAGGATCGCCGGGTAGGATTATGCTATGCGATGCTACTTGGAGGACTTCCGTCTATTCTCTTCCACATGGTGCAAGACGGAGGCTGCCAGAAGCGTAGTCTTCAAAAGGACTAGCTATCCCCCTCTTATTCCGGCATTCTGCAGTTCAGCCCACATATGATAGCCTTATTCCATTTGATACCAATGCATACATATGTAGTGTAGCTCCTTGCTTGCGAGTACTTTGGATGAGTACTCATGGTTGCTTTCTCCCTCTTTTCCCCTTTCCCTTCTACCTGGTTGTCGCAACCAGATGTTGGAGCCCAGGATCCAGACGCCACCGTCGACGACGACTCCTACTACACCGGAGGTGCCTACTACTACGTGCTGCCCGCTGACGACGACCAGGAGTAGTTAGGAGGATCCCAGGCAGGAGGCCTGCGCCTCTTTCGATCTGTATCCAGTTTGTGCTAGCCATCTTATGGCAACTTGTTTAACTTATGTGTGTACTCAGATATTGTTGCTTCCGCTGACTCGTCTATGATCGAGTTCTTGTATTCGAGCCCTCGAGGCCCCTGGCTTGTAATATGATGCTTGTATGACTTATTTTATTTGTAGAGTTGTGTTATGATATCTTCCCATGAGTCCCTGATCTTGATCGTACACATTTGCGTGTATGATTAGTGTACCGTCAAATCGGGGGCGTCACAAGTTGGTATCAGAGCCGACTGCCTGTAGGAATCCCCCTTTCACACTCCTTGGCCTAAGTTGAGTCTAGACATTACAAAAACTTTTACTAACATGGCTATGTGTCTTACGGGCCCACGTCGCCATCTGGGTGGTATTAAGATCTTTTACTCCTCGATCCTTACTCTAGGACTCTGAACTCTCTTCTATTCGGGTTAAATGAATTTTGCTAAATCTAACATTAGGATCTCGTTATCACTTTCACCCGGAGAGCCCCTTATTACTAATGATCGTCTGCTGTACGTGAAGACCCTGAAGATACTCTCCGCTGTTAACTCGAGAACTTGTGTTCATCGCGTTTGCAATTCCCCTCCCACCGTTAACCCTTATGGATAACTACCTGCAGTTGTTGTTCTTACATTCATCCCCAGTTGGTCTTGTTATTACAAGATACCCCGTAATACTTGTCGTTGTTTCGATAATCCTTTGAGCTTACTGCCTTGCTGTTCCTTGTCACTTGAATACCCCTATGGATAATTCTCGCACTTATCGAGTATCTGCTCACCCCCCAATTGTTCATGTGTTTCACAATGGTCTTCGAAATACTATTCGATCTTCCGAAAATCCTCAGCAGCTTATTGCTCTTGAAATTCTTTGCCTGCTCGCGTTATGGTTAATCCCATAAGTATAGTAATCTTATTGGCATTCTTTGCCATCGTCATTTTGATCCTATTGATTCAACATGAGTGCGAATGCACGCAATCATCAGTCGGATCCTAGAATTCATCCTTCCGGCTCAGACGCCAGTTTAAACATGAGCTAGATCTCGACCAATCAATTGACCATCGATCGTACCCCTAAGGCTATTCAACTTATCCATCCCTGATCAGAGCATTGCTTCCGATCCCCTATCTTGGAATTGATAATTCCTTTTGCATTTGAGCCTTGAATTAGTCAGTTGTTTCTAAAGTCTGATCTCCTTGCATTGTTTCTCCCTCTGGTTGAGTACCGATGCTCACACCAGATCCCTTGAGGACCACCAGATCCTTTGTTGGATTTTATCCGACAGCGTCCATCATATTCAATAAGTCTGTGAGCCTTTCCTCGGATACATAATGCCTTTGGTAAATTGTATCCTCTGCTTTCTCAAGCATGCTCTACTATCGAGCTTGTGTTATTTATTCTTGAAATTTGTGGTATATACTCCTAAGATGCCCTGATGGGTTGAACCTATGCCTTCCCCAAACAGTATGAACCCGAAAGTTTTCGCGAGTCATACTCTTCTGTTGCTCCGCCAGATAATATTTCTACACTACAGCCTCATCAAAAGCGAGAAGTAAAATGAAAGGTTATGCATTGAAGAAGTGGGAGTCGACCTTGAGCCCTTGTGTTCATGCCCATGGACACGATGTAGATCTTATCGTTAAAGCTTCTCTTAAATTAAATTATTCCCTTGGTATAAGTTCATCTTATATCTGGGATCTGACCTTTTGCAATCGTGGTTCTGACCATGTTCTCCTTTAAATACCATTTCGCGTGCAAGTTTAAGCGCTTGTCTTCTGTAGAGCAATACCCCAGTCCAACCTCTACTTTGATCCGTCATCGAGTATTACCCCCTCTGGTATCTCGAGATTAGCACGGAACTGCATAACTTCTTATGAGTTCTTCTTCAAGTATTATTTGACTTTCGCTGCATCATCATTTGACTTGATGTCATCGCCAACCGATTACATCTTCATGAAATCTCTCAACAATTGTGTCGTGATCATCATTAATCTTATGAGCTCTTCTAGGATATCAATCGAAGTCATAATGAGAAATACCATCCTTGCCCCTCGATGAATTGTGTTATCATCGACAACCTTATTGCCTTCCCTCCAACACAAACTTGTTCTTGTTCTGTGTTATACCTTGAGTTCCTTGCTATCCAGCATTTGTTCCTCTTTACCTTGGAGTATTACCATCTTTTATACCCAGGATGTCGTGCTTAGCACACCTGGCCGGAGGCCCTATGGTTATAGATTCCTTTTCAGTAAGGTTATCCATTCTTCCATGAGGAAATTGTAAGACTTATTCTATAAGTTATTCCTGATGGATCCTTTGTGTTTCCAAAGTCTGATCTTCACTTGTTGACCATGTCCATGCTATCTCGAAGCATGTATGTGGTACTCCGATTTTCAATAAGAGAATTGAACGTGCAATGCTAAGTTTCCTTTAACCATTATCCAAACACCGTTGTATGGGTAATGTCATGAAATTTCTCTCCCCTTACTTAAAGGGTTTTCTACATGATATCCTGCCACGGATATCATGCTCTGCTTGTCCTTGGGAAGGATATATCACTGGATTATGTGTTTAAAACACATTTTCCTTTCCATTCTTCTGTTAAACCTGATAATCACATTTTCCTTTCCATTGTCTTGTTAAGCTTCCTTGTAATCTGACTTAACTAAGAAGTGATAATTCCCTGCTTAGTAAGC
This sequence comes from Triticum aestivum, assembly GCF_018294505.1. Taxonomy (NCBI): domain Eukaryota; kingdom Viridiplantae; phylum Streptophyta; class Magnoliopsida; order Poales; family Poaceae; genus Triticum; species Triticum aestivum. The sequence continues at coordinate 470,522,657 of NC_057794.1, forward strand.
ACCTCGTTGTACAAGTCTGTCAGTAAGACCCTGTTACCATTGTTGATAGCATGCCGGTAACCATCGATGGACGAGAACTTTGCCTATTGGTCCGCCTTGTTCAACGAGCAGGAAAATGGTTCTCTTCATCCCTCGCCCTTGGTATCGATGTTGTTGCCGACATAACTGACAGGCTAGCATCTGACATGCCTTGCTATCGTGACCATGCAAGATGTCACCACTCCTACTTTTATCCCACATGATGGGCCCATAACCCATAGTTCCACAAGATCGAAACCTGACTCTCCTATACACCACTGGTTCGCAAGGTTGTTCCTCGCGCGTGGCCTCATATGTAATTCACGAGCCACCTTCCTAGTGACCTATTCTAGTATCAGATGCAATACTTATTCTCGTTGCTTTGAACCCCTTTCACACTCCATTTCAGGCATCGAACGACTGCCTGCCCGCTCGAAACTTCCCATGACACCTCCTTACTTTGCTCTCAATATTTTCTTAAGTTTCAATTCGAGAGTTACTTTCCTCCACCTTCCCGGTTGTTATCGACCAGATAATCAACCTTGTAGAAGCCCGTTCTCCCGAAAAACCCCCCTTATTTTTTTTCGTAAGTACGATGAAGTTCCCGAAGAAAGGGTAACGACTTCATCATGATGGCCTGAAATAGAGGAAGGAAGACGCTAATGTAATGGATCGACCTCTGCGGGAAGAGCAACCAAGACCGAGAAGGTTCGTTAGAATTTCGTAACCAGATCTTTCCCCGTTACTTCACCTCTTAAATCTCGGGACGAGATTTCTTGTAGTAGAGGAGAATTGTGACGCCCGGATAGTTACGCTACAGTAACCCTCCACTAATGATGCGACGTCACCACGATTACTGTTGTTAATCTTGTGATGATTCAAATCCCGTTCAAATTCAAATTGAAAATCAAGTCAAACAATTAAAGTTTTCAAAAGTGAAAACTAAAATGTTCTTAATGTGACAAGTGAATCATGGATATTATTGGTGCAGGAACAAATTTTTTATAAAATACTAAATACCCTAAAGTGAACAAAATAGTAGCAAAAACAATTATTTAAAAGCTTTTATAATAATAAACCATCACAAACTATTTTACTTCATGTGCCAAGTTAAATGTGGTTGTGGCATATTTACATATACTAAATTAGGTACAACTTTGGTATTTTATTAAAACTAAAATAAGTAGGAACTAAAAGAAAAAATAAAAGAAAGACAAAACAACAAAAGAAAAAAAAAAGAGAAAACCCCCTGCCCCTGGGCTTCGGCCCGGCAGGCCGCAAGCCCCCCCTCCTTGGGCCTCAGCCCACCAGGCCCAACCGGCCACCCCCTCCCCTTATCCACTCCCCCACTCCCCCCACAACCACCGACACTCCCCCCACTCCCGAAAATATCTCCTCCCCCTCTCCCCCGGTTGGATCGGGATCAAGGAGGAGGCCACCGACGCCGCGCCCCGCCGCGCCCGGAGCTCGCCTTGCCGGACTTCTCCGCCGGCCTGCTTCTCCTCTACGTCGTGGTCCCCATCACCCTCCTCGCGCACCGCTGCCATTTCCCTACCGGCCCCATGAGCCTTCCCCCTCCCTTCTCTCTCTGTCGTGTCGCGCGCCCTCTCCCCCGCTACTCTGCCAGTCCCGCCGTCGCCTAGCGCCGCAGCTCCGCGCCCGCGGACCCCTTCCCATGCTCGCCGCAGCTCCGGTGCGACTGTACCCGCGCCACCACGCCGTGCTCGGCGCGCACGCCCCTGCACCGCTCGCACCTACGCGCGCGCCCCGCCTCGCCCCGGCTGCGGTCTACTTCGCCAACCGCGCCGGGCCGCGCCTGCGCTGCTCCCGCGCCGCAACCCTGCTCGCCGCAAGCCCCCACGCGCGTCGCCTCCTCTGTTTGGGCCTCTGGCATCCCGCGCACGGCCTCCCTCTTTCCCCTGTGTCGCCAGCCGCCACCGGACCCGCGCGCCCCCGCCATCACCTCCGCCATGGTCGCCCTGCTCCGGCTGCGGCCACGGCCGTCGACGCCCACAGGGCCGCTGCATGGGGCCGTGCCCTACGTCCCAACGCCGTCTAACCGCCGTCCTGGCTCCCCGTGCCGAACCCCGTCGACGCGCGTCGCTGCCCCTGCTTCCCCCCCACGCCACATCTGATGCCTGCTATGCGCGCCCGCACGCCCCCCTCCCGCGTCGCACTTGGCCACCGGCCCCTCACCCCGCTGACCCGCTCCAGCCGGCTGCGGCTGCCTTGTCGTGGCCGCCGGCAAGCCCGCACGCGGCCAGGTCCAGGCGACCCAGCGCCCGCGCCCGTAACCCGTCGCCCGTGCGCCCGTTAATCTCCCCCTTAGCCACAGACATGTGGGGCCGAGCTCCCTGAACGTTTTTCAAAAAATAATAATAATAAATAAAATAAAAATGAATTAATAAAATTAATTAAATTAATAATTAATTAATTAAGTTAATTAATCATGTTTAATTAATCTAATTAATAAGTTAATTTAATTAAGCAGTAATTAATTAGCTAAACCCTAATTAAACTAAGCAGTGTATGACATGCGGGACCCACCTGTCAGGTTGACCAGTCAACCCTGTTGACTGGTGACGTCAGCATGACATCATGCTGATGTCATGAACCCATTTTCGAAATTAAATTGAATAATTAATTAAATTCTAGAAAATTAATAAAATATTAAAAAAATCATATCTTTTAATCCATAACTCGGATTAAAATATTTTCAACATGAAAGTTGCTCAGAACATCGAGACGAACCCGGATACGCAGCCCGTTCGTCCGCCACGCATCCCTAGCATGGAGAACACGCACCTTTCCCCCTCTGGTTCCTTTGCCCGAAAACGAGAAACACCGGGGATACTTTCCCGGACGTTTCCCCCCTTCACCGGTACCACCTCGTACCGCGTTAGGGCACACCTAGCATCACACTTTGTCATGTCATGCATCGTCATGCATTTGTTTGCATTATATTTATTATTTCTTCCCCCTTTACTCTCGCTAGACACCGAGACCGACGCCGCTGCTACCCAGTACGACTACGGTGTTGATGACCCCTCTCTCTTGCCAGAGCAACCAGGCAAGCCCCCCCTTTGATCACCAGATATCGCCTATTCTTCTCTCTACTACTTGCATTAGAGTAGTGTAGCATGTTACTGCTTTTCGTTATCCTATCCTGATGCATAGCCTGCCCTTGCTACTACTGTTGTTACCTTTACCTGCAATCCTAAATGCTTAGTATAGGATGCTAGTGTTCCATCAGTGGCCCTACACTCTTGTCCATCTGCCATGCTATACTACTGGGCCGTGATCACTTCGGGAGGTGATCACGGGCATATGATATATACTTATACTATTACATTACTTATGATACTATTCGGAGATGGGGGCTGAAGGGGTAGGTGGTCCATCCAGGTAGTGATGGGCCTGAGTTCCCGACGGCCCCCGACTGTTACTTTGAGGCAGAGCGACAGGGCAGGTTGAGACCACCTAGGAGAGAGGTGGGTCTGACCCTGGTCGGCGTTCGTGGATACTTAACATGCTTACCGAGATCTTGGTATTTGATCTGAGTCTGGCTACTGGCCTATACGCACTAACCATCTACGTGGGGACAGTTATGGGCACTCGACGTCGTGGTATCAGCCGAAGCCTTCTTGACATCAGCGACTGAGCGGTGCGCGCCGGGTTGGACCGCGTAACGCGACTTCCTTTGTAATGGAGGTTGCTAGGTCTGCTCACCGGTCGTGTTCGCAACGTGCAGGTGTCAAAGGGCGATGGGCCCAGACCCCTGCGCCATAGGATTTAGACTGGCATGCTGACCTCTCTGTTGTGCCTAGGTAGGGCTGCGACGTGTTGATCTTCCGAGGCCGGGCATGACCCAGGAAAGTGTGTCCGGCCAAATGGGATCGAGCATGTTGGGTTATGTGGTGCATCCCTGCAGGGAAGTTAATCTATTCGAATAGTCGAATAGCCGTGATCTTCGGTAACAGGACGACTTGGAGTTGTACCTTGACCTTATGACAACTAGAACCGATACTTAATAAAACACACTCTTCCAAGTGCCAGATACAGCTGGTGATCGCTCTCTTACAGGGCAACGAGGAGAGGATCGCCGGGTAGGATTATGCTATGCGATGCTACTTGGAGGACTTCAGTCTATTCTCTTCCACATGGTGCAAGACGGAGGCTGCCAGAAGCGTAGTCTTCAAAAGGACTAGCTATCCCCCTCTTATTCCGGCATTCTGCAGTTCAGCCCACATATGATAGCCTTATTCCATTTGATACCAATGCATACATATGTAGTGTAGCTCCTTGCTTGCGAGTACTTTGGATGAGTATTCACGGTTGCTTTCTCCCTCTTTTCCCCTTTCCCTTCTACCTGGTTGTCGCAACCAGATGTTGAAGCCCAGGATCCAGACGCCACCGTCGACGATGACTCCTACTACACCGGAGGTGCCTACTACTACGTGCTGCCCGCTGACGACAACCAGGAGTAGTTAGGAGGATCCCAGGCAGGAGGCCTGCGCCTCTTTCGATCTGTATCCAGTTTGTGCTAGCCATCTTATGGCAACTTGTTTAACTTATGTGTGTACTCAGATATTGTTGCTTCCGCTGACGTGTCTATGATCGAGTTCTTGTATTCGAGCCCTCGAGGCCCCTGGCTTGTAATATGATGCTTGTATGACTTATTTTATTTGTAGAGTTGTGTTGTGATATCTTCCCGTGAGTCCCTGATCTTGATCGTACACATTTGCGTGTATGATTAGTGTACGGTCAAATCGGGGGCGTCACACATGTGCACAACCAAAGAGGTCAGCATAATCGGCAGCCGCCTCAACGGCTTCTCCAAAGCAGAAAAGTTCACTTTTATGAAAGTTAATTTTGAGACCCGACATTTGCTCAAACACTGAGAGCAAGAGTTTCAGGTTTCGAGCCTTGTCTAGGTCGTGTTCCATAAAAAGAATTGTGTCATCGGCATATTGCAGAATAGAGAGGCCACCATCCACAAGATGTGGCACTACTCCTTGTATCTGGCCGTCCTGCTTAGCGCGCTCAATCAGAATAGCCAACATGTCAGCAACAATGTTAAATAACATTGGAGACATGGAGTCACCCTATCGTAGTCCTTTTTTATCTGAAAGTAGTGGCCTACATCATCATTGACTTTGATGGCCACACTACCTCCAGTTACAAAATTTTGGATCCACTGACGCCATTTATTGGAGAAACCTTTCATTCTTAGGGCTTGTTGGAGAAAAGACCATTTGACCTTGTCATAGGCTTTTTCAAAGTCAATTTTCAATACTACTACACTCATGTTTTTCCGGTGCATCTCGTGAACGGTCTCATGCAAAATTACTACGCCATCGAGTATATTCCTCCCTTGCATGAACGCCGTTTGAGATGGCCGAACAACATTGTCAGCTACCGGGTTTAACCTATTTGTGGCCACTTTGATGAAAATCTTGAAACTAACATTAAGGAGGCATATGGGTCTGAACTGTTGGATCCGTTCGGCCTCCTTAATCTTGGGCAACAAGACAATCTCGCCAAAATTAAGTCTAAATAGGTCTAGTCGGTCGGCATGAAGACAATTGAACAAATCCAAAAGGTCGGTCTTGATGATATCCCAGAAATTCTGATAGAATTCTGCGGGGAAACCATCTGGCCCTGGAGCTTTGTTATGTTCCATTTGGAACACCGATGCTCTCACCTCCTCTTCCGAGAATGGTGCCGTTAGGATATCATTTTATTCTACCGTGACTTGTGGAATATCATCCGTTCGGGTCTCATCAAGGGTGAAGTTCCCTTCAAGTGACACTCCAAATAGAGATTTGTAGTATTTGGTGATATACTTCTTGCGCTCCTCCTATCCTCCGATCCTCCCCTCATCTTGTTGGAGACTGTAAATACATTTTTTTCCTATGCCACCCATTGGCGATCAATTGGAAGTATTTTGTATCGGCCTGCAAATGTGTTGCTTCCATTTGTGAAAACCGCCCAGCAAATTGATTTAATAACTAGAAATTTGATCCCGGGTGCACAAGCCCGAGAAGCCGGCCCTCGACCCACCTCCCCCCTACCTACCGCCGGGTAAAGCCCGTGCGGTGCCGGTGGCGGCGGGATCTCCATCGCCCCCTCCTGGAGCGGGACCGCGAGGAGGGGAGGGGGGCTCTCCTTCCATCTGACGGCAAACTCAGTGGCTGGCGTGCCATGGCTTGGTGGTGCATGCTGGCAGGTGGCGGAGCTGTTGGGAAATGTAGTAGCTAGAAAACAAAAAATCGCCCTACGAACACCCAAAAACAATACGAAGATGCATAACGAGTTGTGATCAATGATCGTTACTGACTCCGAGAGTGCAGCGGAAGTAGACGAGTCGGTGTAGATCATACTTGAAGTCCCTCGAATGTTGATGATGATCCTGCAAACTACCCATGAACGATACCTCGAACGGAAGACCGAAAGTACGATCTCTCTACTTTGTTGCAAGCGTACGATCTTCACGATCCAGCAACACTTCGTCGTTCAGAGCTAATGGTCGCCGTAGAATTAGTGGGAGGAGGTTAGAACCACATGGGGCTTCTAATTATAAGGATTAGAGGTGGTTAGGGATCACCCTAATTAGTCAATTAGGACCAACTAGAACGTGCACTAGATCAACTAGAAGAGGCTCCAAACTTATGTTATCATAGGGTGAAAATCCTCTCGTATATATAGGATTGGGGGAGAAGAGGGGGTTGCCACCAAGGGGGAAAGATCCCCCTTGGGCCACCGGCCAAGGTGGGGGGGGGGGGGGAGTAGGACTCCTCCTCCAAGTAGGATTCGCCCCCCCCCTTTAGGAAAAGGGGGCGCCTCGCTTGTTGGGCCCTTGTGGCCCAACTCGTCCACCTCTTGGCCTTATTTGGCCCGTTGATATTAAATTAAATAAATTTTTGTTCTAAACATTTTCAAAGCATAATATATATAATTTAACTTCTCCGAAAACATTTTCCACCTATACATATTAATCAGTAATACCCGGTATTACCCGATATTCACCGAAACCCTTTCGGTGTCCCCGAAACGCTTCCGGAACCTCTCGAAACTATTCTGGATATTAATGAAACAATTCCACAAATATATTCTCATCACTCCCACCCTATTAACACTCAGTAGATCGTGATTACTTTAAGCTTGTGACCGCATAGGTTCGGTAACCATAGACTGAACGAAATCCCTTCATTCAATGACTGATAGCAGAATCGTGGACATTCATGTTGGTATCTATGATTACACGAATGCTATTCGAGTGAACCTTTGGTTATCATGTGATGTTCCCTTTTCTTCGTGATACTTTACGAAACCCGGTGTGCATCGGTATCCTCTTGAGTCATCAGAATTCTCACTATACCGTTGCTCCCTTATCGGTTTTGTTCTTATTTCTAGTTGACGTGTTTCGGCATCCCCGTGACTTAGTCACCTGTTGTAAGGGCATATTTATCCCTAAGTGATTTTGGTGATTGATGACAATGCATTTGCGAACTAACCGTGTGCATTGAGCTTTTCAGATATCTCAAGATTTAGGCACAAGACGATTCGTTGCCCCTCGAAGTCTAGTGAAGACGGAGTTTTCCCTACATTTCTTTTCGATGGATTTGAGTCGTAGGAAAGCCGTACTATTAAGAGGGGATCCACGTTGGAAAGGTTTGGGTGGAATCATCACGTACACGTCTGTTCCTTTTGCCCACGTCTGTTCCTTTTGCCCCCTTTCCCTTGCACCTTTGGAGCAACCACCGTTTATCCATGTCTCTTCAAAATGAAGGACTCGTAGTGTTTGTTGTGCTATGGCATGCTGTAGTACTGCTCAGGGGAGCAGTAGTACCGTAGTGGCCCATGGTAGTACCGGCCATGGTCGTGGGAGTACCGCAGACCCTTGCGGTAGTACCGCTCCACGGGCGCGGTAGTACCATGGCCTTTGGCTAGGCATAGTAGCATGAGCGGAAGTAGGGCCGAATGTAATTTTTTACATCCGCGCCCTACGAGGTAGTACCACTCCCTGCTTGCGGTAGTACCGTGTCGGAGTTTTGCATAGATCGTTTCTCAGGGGAAGTAGTCACGGATGTATTTTTATTCATCCGTGCCTTCCTAGCCCAGACAAACCCTGCCTTGCGGTAGTACCACAAGGGGGAGCGGTAGTACCGCTCTGGCGATTCTACCGCTCTTTGCGTCAACGCATCAGGGTTGGTCTAGCTCCTGCCACGCATGCGGTAGTACCGCAGTGCCCCGCGGTAGTACCACAGGCCCTTGTGGTAGTACCGCATGTATGGTGCGGTAGTACCGCACGTCACGGGCTGAGTAAGTGGATAACAGTTGGATTTGTCCTTTCACTATAAAAGTAGAGTCTTCTTCTCCGACTTGACTACCTCTTCCATCCCTAAGCTCCATTGTTGCTCTAAGCTCCATTTTCGCCCGATCTCTCTCCCTAGCCAATCAAACTTGTTGATTTTCTAGGGATTGGTTGAGAAGGCCTCGACCTACACTTCCACCAAGGGAAATTTGATCCCCCCACTAATCCCTTGTGGATCTTGTTACTCTTAGGTGTTTGAGCACCCTAGACGGTTGAGGTCACGGCGGAGCCAAATTCCATTGTGGTGAAGCTTCATGGTGTCGTTGGAAGCCTCCAATTAAGTTGTGGAGATTGCCCCAACCTTGTTTGTAAAGGTCTGGTTGCCGCCTCCAAGGGCACCAATAGTGGAATCACGACATCTCGCATTGTGTGAGGGCATGAGGAGAATACGGTGGCCCTAGTGGCTTCTTGGGGAGCATTGTGCCTCCACACCGCTCCAACGGAGACGTACTTCCTCTCAAAGGGAAGGAACTTCTATAACACATCTTCGTCTTCACCGGCTTCACTCTTGGTTATCTCGTACCTTTACTTGTACAAGCTTATATTGTGTTGCATCCCTTGCTTGCTTGTGTGCTTGTTGTTGTTGCATCATATAGGTCGCTCACCTAGTTGCATATATAGACAACCTACTTTGATGCAAAGTTTAAATTGGTAAAGAAAAGCTAAAAATTGTTAGTTGCCTATTCACCCCCTCTAGTCAACTATATCGGTCTTTTCAATTGGTATCAGAGCCTCGTCTCTTTATTAAGGACTTTGCCGTCCGAAGAGTATGGTTGACACTGTAGACGGTGAGGAGGAGCACCCCAATGTGATTCCGTCCTCGTCTACGGCCGATGGGGGAAACTCGGTCTCACATGAGGAGTTCAACGTGGCCTTGGACACATTGAAAACCTCCATGACGGCCGAGGTCAAAGGCATGCTTAAGAACTTTCTTCATGGTCTTAAATTGTCCACCGCACCGTTGGAAGTGGTCGATCCCACTAACAAGGTGACGGATGCTAACTCCGACAAGGGGGAAGCTACTAGTGATAAAGTTCCTTTGTCTAGTGGTAAAAATGGAAACGACATCTATGCCCATGTTGAACCTCCTCTTACTTATGGAGGACTGGTTCCCTCCACTCATTTAAATCATGCGGGTTCTCCTCCTAAGATTGTGAAAAATGTGGATTTTGACTCTTGGGTCTATCGCTTTAAATGTCATTTAAATCATGTCAATACTAATCTTTGGAGAATCATTGAGCAAGCTTTCTATCCGCATGACCCAAGCAACTTCACCCCTAGAGAAGTCACGGATCATTAATTCAACGAGAATGCTCTCTTCATCATCCAAGATGCAATTCCATCCGAAGATATTGCACATCTTTGACCTTTCATCGTGTCCAAGGAAGCATGTCACCATGTTGTTTCCCTTTACAAGGGAAGCGCAAGCATTCAATGCTCCAACTATGAAGTGGTGCAAGATGAAGCTGATGAGTTTGCAATGAATGAAGATGAAAAACCTCAAGAGCTTTACCAGAGATTAACCACTCTCGCGGTCTCACTCCGAGATCATGGGAGCAAGGATACAGATGACAATTGGATCAAGTGCAAGTTCCTCAAGGCCATGATGCCTTACCACAAGGCCATGTCCTCCATCATCCGTCAAAGGCCGGACTTCCACACCTTGTCCTCAAGTGAAGTGTTGGATGAGTTTGTGGCTATGAGGATCTTGGACAAGACCACCGACAATGCAGTGTTGTATTCTCAAAGAGCAAAGAAGCCAAACCTTGCATTGAAGGCCAAGGCTAGTGTGGAAGAAGAGGACGAAGAGGAAGAAGAGGAGAGCAACCCCGAAGATACAAAGTATGCTTATCATGAGCACATGGCTCTCGCTTCAAGGCAATTTTGGAGCAAGAAAACACAAGGCCCAACTTCAACAAGAACAACTCAAGTGGCTTGAAGGGAAAGCAACGTGTGAGGACTTGCTATAATTGTGGGAATGTGAGACATTTTGTTGCAAAGTGCCCATATGAGAAGAGGGAAGACAATGGTGGCAAGCTCATCCGAAAGGACAAGGCCAAGTCCTTCCCCAACAAGAGCAACTTCATTAAGAAGACTCCTCCCAAGGGGTTGGTGGCACAAGAAGAGTACAATGAGGATGATGATGATGATGATGAATACGGTGAGACGGTTGCCATGGCCTCCATTGCCATTGCAACAACTCCACGGGTGTCTCTCTTCGACTCACCCAATGAGAACATCAGCGCCAAGTGCCTCATGGCCAAAGCCACTAACAAGGTTGTCGGATTTAGGGTTCCGAAAAAACCCTTAAGGTTCGAACATTGGGGTGCGCGTGAAGATCTCTCCCTCACCGATCACGCCCTCAAGCACTTCGCGATCTCAAAGGCTAGCTCGGCGAACTCGTAACACAAGAGGCACAAGATTTATATTGGTTCGGGCCACCGTTCTGGTGTAATACCCTACTCCAGTGTGGTGTGGTGGATTGCCTCTTGGGCTGATGATGAACAGTACAAGGGGAAGAACAGCCTCCTGAGGTGAGGTGTTCTTGTGCTTGGTTGGTGTGTGGCTAAGGATGGGATGGCTCAGATCTAAGATGAGGTCGACCCGGTCCCCTCACTACTGTGGTGGCTAATCCTATTTATAGAGGCCCTAGTCCTCTCCCCAAATATTGAGCGGGAAGGGAGCCAACAACGGCCAATTTGAAAGGGGACAACCAGTATAAGTTATCCTAACAAAAGCAGTCTTCGCCTGCCAAAGGCTCTGGTGGTGACGCCGTCTTGGGCTCCACGGTGACCTCCGTCCCGCTGTCTCGCTGGTCTTGGTCTCGTTGCACCGATATGTAAACCTTTGCTTGACGCCTCGGTATTCTTCGCCTATGCTTGCCTCCTTAGCACCAAAGAGGAAACAAGGACACTATGAGCGATGGCGCCCACCTGGCACCCACCTGGTCTCGATCGTCATGGCTCACATCATTGGAACCTCGCGAGGTTTGCCTGGACTTGATCTCTCCGCCCCTCGCGAGCCAGCCTGGTGAGGCCACTCCTAAGGAGGTCTTGCATTGCCCGCCTCGCGAGGCTTGGACCCTCGCGAGGGTCTTGAATGCTTGTTCGTGAAGATGGGCCGTACGGGCCCGCTTGCAGCGCCACGCCGTGGGCCTTAAGCAGGCAAGTCTGGGGACCCCCGTTCCCAAAATGCCGACAGTAGCCCCCGGGCCCAAGGCGCGCTCGGGCTTGGCTTCGAGGCAAAGCCAAGAGGCAAGTGCGGAGCGCCGCGGGCCCGAATAGTCTGCGGCCTTGGTCGACGCGTGGCGGTTGATTGGAGGTGGGCATCTCCACTTCCCCATGTTGCCTCGGCAACTGCCCGACTGTCAAAAGGCTGGCGTAGACAGTGCTTGCCTTCACTGCTTCCTTTCGCCTTGCTCCAGATCCCCTTCTTGCTCCCTGCTTCCGAAATCTCCAGATCTACTCCCATCCTTTCCCGCACCAGCGACCAATGGCGCCCCGGAGGGTCAAGCCTGCCTCGTCGCCGGCTTGGTATGAGCCAACCCTCGACGCGCCCAACGTCTTGGAGAAGAACCTCGCCGCCACATGCTTGCTGACGGTGGGGGAAAGCAAAGAGAAGGGGAAGAATGGGCTCCGGGCCAGCTCCGACGTGCCGGAGCCCGAGGGAAGCACATTCTTCCCCTTCTTTACGAGCAGCATCGTCGCGGGGCTGGTTCCCCCCTTTTCTGACTTCTTCTTTGAGGTCCTTGACCACTACGGACTGCAGGTGCTGCATCTTCATCCCAACTCTATCCTTCTCTTGTCGATCTTCACCTACTACTGCGAGGCGTACCTCGGCGTGATGTCATCCGTGGCTCTGCTGCGCCACTTCTTCTTCCTCCACATCAATGATGGCCGTACCTCTGGGTGTGCCAATTTCATCGTGGCTGGCAAGGACAACTCCATCTCGAAGACGGGGCAGAAGGCCAATGGCTTTAGGAGCAAGTGGGCTATGATGGACGCCAAGTGCTCCCACCCACGCTTGATGCTGCAGACGGTGATGCCCCAGTCCAACAAGGGGTGGTCTCGCGCGAAGCTCACTGACGAGCGGGCGATGTTGGTGCTGGAGCAGATGAACACCGACCTGAAGCCGGGCAAAACGAAGGCGGCAAAGGTGACAGGGGCCATGCTCCTAAGGGAATTCCCGATGCTGCGTGTAGCCCCACTTCAGGCACGTACGTGCCCCTTTTGGGAGCTTGGGAACGAAGAGGACAAGTTTCGCCTGAGCCCGGGAGCCTTGTCTGATGATGAGCTGGCTATGGCTCTCCGCATTCTGGTCGGGGACGACCAGGAGTACTCGCCGAATGTCTTCACTCTGTTGTTCCGCCGCAAGGACGGGGCGCTGGTCGTGACCTCCAGGCCGACCTTTGACAGGCGCGGACTAGTGCCGCCGGCGCCCACCGGGGCCCCTGCAGCGTCGACGCCGGTGGAGCTGTCTTCTGGTGATTCTCGTGGGGAGGAAGAGGAGGAGGAGGAGGAAGACTCGGAGGTGACCCCTGAAGGGATGGGGGAAACCTCCCCCTTGAGCAAAGCTGACATCCTCCTACCCTTCCTGACGACGACGAGGCTGACGCCCGCCTGGAGAGGGAAGAGCCGCCCGTCATCCTAATGAGGGACTGATCAACGTTGATCTCCCGGGACGCTGCTTCTGCTTCGACGCCGCCTGGAGCCGCTTCCGGCCAAGTTACCGCTCCTGCTTCTGCTACCGGATCTGGTGCGCCCGCGCCTCGGGTTGCGAAGCTCTCCGGCTTCAAGCTCCCGAAGTGAAGGGACTATGTCGCGGTGGATCAGTAAGTGTCCCCGTCTTGCCTTGTTCTTGCTGTTGATGCTTATTCCCGACTCTTTTTTCCTTGTTGTGTAACCAGGCAGACGCCTACGGCGAAGAGGAGAAGGGAGAGCGAGGTGGTGCTGCTTGAGTCCGGGTGGCCTCCTGCGACCGCGCCCCTCTCCATGAGCAAAGGTGGGGATGGTGCTCGTGCTTCTCTAGCCCGATAATCCTTGCGAGGCTCAGTGGAGCATCCCCGAGAGGAGTCGGCCCCCGATGCGCCTCTGACTCAGGAGGTGCCAGCGTCCGGCTCGGGTGCTGAGGTCCAAGAGGCTCAGGAGCTTCCTGCCTCCCAGGCCATGGTGACGACGACGCCTCTTCCTCCTTCTGCCATGTTGCTGACCCCAGGTTCCTCCGCTTCTCCTGACGTCCTGGAGCGGGCCCTTTTTGAGATGGTCCGGCTGCGAGAAGATCTCTAGAGCGCCGAACCCCTCCTGGCAGCTGGTCGCCTGGAGCTGGTCTCTGGTTGGCTCCATTCTAACATGTTTGTTCAGGCGACGCTGAGCTAGGTCACGGCGACTGATACGTCTCCAACGTATCTATAGTTTTTGATTGCTCCATGCTATATTATTTACCGTTTTAGACATTATTGGGCTTTATTACCCACTTTTATATTATTTTTGGGACTAACCTATTAACCGGAGGCCCAACCCAGAATTGCTATTTTTTTGCCTGTTTTAGGGTTTCGAAGAAAAGGAATATCAAATGGAGTCCAAATGGAATGAAACCTTCAGAAACATGATTTTCTCATCAGATAAGATCCAGGAGACTTGGACCCTCCGTCAAGAAAGCCACGAGGTGGTCACGAGGGTGGAGGGTGCCCCCCTAGGGCGCGCCCCCTGCCTCGTGGGCCCCTCGAAGCTCCACCGACGTACTTCTTCCTCCCATATATATCCACGTATCCCCAAATGATCAGAAGGGGAGCAAAAAACCTAATTCCACCGCCGCAACTTTCTGTATCCATGAGATCCCATCTTGGGGCTTGTTCCGGAGCACCGCCGGAGGGGGCATCGATCACGGAGGGCTTCTACATCATCATCCAAGCCCCTCCGATGAAGTGTGAGTAGTTTACTTTAGACCTACGGGTCCATAGCTAGTAGCTAGATGGCTTCTTCTCTCTTTTTGGATCTCAATACAATGTTCTCCCCCTCTCTTGTGGAGATCTATTCGATGTAATCTTCTTTTTGCGGTGTGTTTGTTGAGACCGATGAATTGTGGGTTTATGATCCAGTCTATCTATGAATAATATTTGAATCTTCTCTGAATTCTTTTATGTATGATTGGTTATCTTTGCAAGTCTCTTCGAATTATCAGTTTGGTTTGGCCTACTAGATTGGTTGTTCTTGCCATGGGAGAAGTGCTTAGCTTTGGGTTCAATCTTGCGGTGTCCTTTCCTAGTGACAGAAGGGGCAGCAAGGCACATATTGTATTGTTGCCATCGAGGATAACAAGTTGATTTTTTATCATATTGCATGAAACTATCCCTCTACATCATGTCATCTTGCTTAAGGCGTTACTCTGTTTTTAACTTAATTCTCTAGATGCATGCTGGATAGCGGTTGATGAGTGGAGTAATAGTAGTAGATGCAGAATCGTTTCGGTCTACTTGTCTCGGACGTGATGCCTATATACATGATCATACCTAGATATTCTCATAACTATGCTCAATTCTGTCAATTGCTCAACAGTAATTTGTTCATCCGCCGTAGAATACTTATGCTCTTGAGAGAAGCCACTAGTGAAACCTATGGCCCCCGGGTCTCTTTCTCATCATATCAATCTCCGTTACTTTATTATTGTTTTGCTTTTACTTTGCTTTTACTTTTTACTTTGCATCTCTATACCAAAGATACCCAAAAAATATTATTTCTCATCTCTATCAGATCTCACTTTCGTAAGTGACCATGAACGGATTGACAACCCCTAAGCGCGTTGGTTGCGTTGAGCTATTGTTTTTGTGTAGGTATGAGGGACTCGAGCGTAGCCTCCTACTGGATTGATACCTTGGTTCTCAAAAACTGAGGGAAATACTTACGCTACTTTGCTGCATCATCCCTTCCTCTTGAGGGAAATCCAACGCAATGCTCAAGAGGTAGCAAGAAGAATTTCTGGCGCCGTTGCCGGGGAGTCTGCGCAAAAGTCAATGTCGGTGTCAAAACCGGCGGATCTCGGGTAGGGGGTCCCGAACTGTGCGTCTAAGGCGGATGGTAACAAGAGGCAGGGGACACGATGTTTTACCCAGGTTCGGGCCCTCTTGATGGAGGTAAAACCCTACGTCCTGCTTGATTTATTCTTGATGATATCAGTATTACAAGAGTTGATCTACCACGAGATCGGAGAGGCTAAACCCTAGAAGCTAGCCTATGGTATGATTGTATGTTGTCCTACGGACTAAAACCCTCCGGTTTATATATGCCGGATTTTGGGTTCCGGCAGACCCTTGAGGTTCGAACACTGGGGTGCGCACGGAGGTTTCGCCTCCTACCTACCTGCACCCCTCCGCCTTGCTAGGATCTAAACTATGGAAAGAGCGACACAAGAGACACATGGTTTATACTGGTTCGGGCCACCGTTGTGGTGTAATACCCTACTCCAGTGTGTGGTGTGGTGGATTGCCTCTCGGGCTGATGATGATGAACAATACAAGGAAGAACAACCTCGCGAGGGTCTGTTCTTGGCTGGGGCGATGAACTGCTGGGAGGAGCTCAGTCACCTTTCTCTCTCTCTCTTTCTCCATCTGCCCTTTCCCCCCTGACTAGCGGGTGGCTGATCCTATTTATAGGGGCCCTGGTCCTCTTCCCAAATATCGAGCGGGAAGGGAGCCAACAACGGCGGGCTAATTTGAAGGGGGACAACTAGTATCAACTATCCTGACAAAAGTAGTCTTCGCCTGCGCAAAGCTCTGGTGATGATGCCGTCTTGGGCTCCAAGGTGACCTCCGTCTCGTAATCTCCGGACTTGGTCTCGTTGCACCGAAATGGCAACCTTTGCCTGATGCCTCGGTACTCCGCGGCTGCGCTTGCCCCCTTTGCACCTAAGAGGAAGGGAGGACACTGCGCGGGCTGGCACCCGCCTGGAGCCCTTGGTCGTCACGGCTTGCGTCACGGGCACCTCGTGAGGTACCCCGCCTTGATCTCTCCGCCTCCTCGTGAGCCAGCCTGACAAGGCCGTGCCTGAGGAAGCTCCGCGTCATCCGCCCCGCGAGGCTTGGCCCCTCGCGAGGGTCTTGGGTTTGTGTTGGTGAAGATGGGCCGTGCTGGGCCCCTTTTTGAGCCACGCCGCAGGCCGCAGGCAGGCAAGTCTGGGGACCCCCGTTCCCAGAACGCCGACAGTAGCCCCCGGGCCCAAGGCGCGCCCGGACTTGGCCATGCAGGGAGGCTGAAGGGCAAGAGTGAAGGGCCGCGAGCCCTAACAGCCTGCGGCCTTGGGCGCCGCGTGGTGGTTGATTGGACGTGGGCGTCTCCACTTCCCCATGGCACCTTGGCAACTGCACGGATTGGACAAGTCCCTGCATGCAAAGCGGGTCATAATTACCTGCGATCGTGGGGGCCGTTGGTTGGCCATCGCCAGTTATAAGTATGGACCGGCGCGCACCCTTCCAGTTCATCCCTCCTTGCTTCTCCCTTTCTTCATGGCCCCGTCAAGGAGGTTCTCGGCCACAGAGAAGGGGAAGGCTCACCAGGTTGAGTCCGCCTCTTCCCCGCCCAAGCACGGCCGAGGGCGCCCTCGCAAACATCCCGTGGCCACCACGGTGGCTCCCCACAGCCGCGGAGGTGATCTTCAGTACAGCGACGGGCGGATTGCTGTGGCCGGGGGGCGCGCTCCGGCTGTGCGTCCCCCTAGGCCGCGCTCTCGCGCTGCTGAAGTGCTGCCGGAGTTCGTCGTGTGGTCGGCGGAGACGACTAGCACCCGGCTTCCACTTCCTCGCTTCCTCCTTGGCGAGCTCCCGGCCGGCGCCCCGTGCGGCCTCTGGCTCCAGGCCGACGGCTGCTGCAGCCGGGCCTCATGGGTCTCACTGGAGGTCTCCGCGGCCGGGAGCCTGTCCCTGGCCCGCGGTTGGCAGATGTTTGCCCGCGCGTGTGGCCTGAGCCGTTGGTGGACCCTACACTTCAAGTTTGACGGCGATGCCACCCTCTACGTGAGGGTGTTTGGGGAAGATGGTCGCCGCGCAGGGTGTTGCCCCGAGGGTGACGACCGCGGCTAGGAACCCAGCTCCGGTGATGATGGAGAGGGCAGCGCTCATGCGGCTGGCTGCGCTCGGGGTTCCTCAAGCTTCTTCGGCCCTTCTTCAGGCAGCGACTCTTCTAGCGGTGGCCGCGGTCAGCCTCCATGCCGTCGTATCTGCTTGGGAGGTGGCAACGTGTCCGCCCGCCATCGCGCCCTGGTGAAGCGCGAGAGGGAGTCCGCCTAAGCTCCGGAGGCAGCTCGGACCTTCCCTGCGGGCCGGTGTGAGGCGAGCTGCACCAGATTTGTCCTTTCTTTTCCTTTTTCCTGCATAGCAAAGACAGTAGCGTGGAGCCCCGCGGGGGCATGTTTGGGTTATTGCTGTTAATCATCATTTTGCTTTCGTTATTGTACCTTCCGGCTACGTGCCCGCACGTGGATAATTCCCGGCCCCGGCCATGGGGGGCGACCAACCCAGGCCCTTTGTTTGTGTCGCGGTGCCCGTGGGGCACGGACTGGAGGGGTGCTCCTGTGATGGGCCCAGGTCGCGAACCCTTTGAATGACCAGGGTAGGAACACTCGCGAGGGCGCTCGGCTGCCCCCCCTCGCGAGGTCTTGCACAAGAGAAATCGAGGTAGGAGAGCGAAAAGTCGAAGAACCACAAGCCAAAGACAGCAACAACTTCAATAAAATTTCGAACGAGAAGGAACAAGCCAACTACGGAAAGCAAATGAAAAGCCGCATCCGGCACCTAATCTAGTCTTCGACGTCTTCTCACCAGCGCGGAGCTAAGTGCTGCCAGTGGGCGTGGGAGGGAGCCCCAGGGCCTGAGGCCGGCGCTCCTGAGACTCCGGGGCGTGTACAACCCCAACTCATTATTACGTGAGAGTGTCACGGGCGGCGAGCTTCACAGGCTCCGGGCCTTTTCCAAAATGCGATAGCTTCACAGGCATTCGCCTTCTTCACAGGCTCTGGGCCTTTTCCAAAACGCGATAGCTTCACAGGCATTCGCCTTCTTCACAGGCTCCAGGCCTTTTCCAAAACGCGATAGCTTCACAGGCATTCGCCTTCTTTACAGGCTCTGGGCCTTTTCCAAAACGCGATAGCTTCATAGGCATTCGCCTTCTTCACAAGCTCTGGGCCTTTTCCAAAACACGATAGCTTCACAGGCATTCACCTTCTTCACAGGCTCTGGGCCTTTTCCAAAAACGCGATAGCTTCACAGGCATTTGCCTTCTTCACAGGCTCTGGGCCTTTTTAAGGGTAGAACCTCCGGAGGTGCTGGATATTCCATGCATTCTGGACTGGCACCCCCTCCTGGGTCTCCAAGCGCACGGAGCCGAGCCTGGAAACATGAACAACTTTGAATGGGCCCTCCCACATGGGAGAGAGCTTGTGCAGCCCCTCCCTGGAGAGAACCCGCCTGAGCACGAGGTCTCCTACCTCGAGAGTTCTGGGGCAGATGTTGCGGCAGTGATATCGCCGTAGTGCTTGTTGGTACCTCGCCGCTCGTAGCGCAGCTTCTCGGTGACGTTCCTCCCCCAGCACGAGGTCCATCCCCCGCATGGCGTCCTGCTGTGCCTCGTCAAACGCCAAGACCCATGCGGAGCGACATCTAACCTCGTGAGGGCGGACCGCTTCGGCTCCATAGACCAGGAAGAACGGGGTCTCCCCAGTCGGCTTGGTCGCGGTTGTGCGGATGGACCACAACAAGGACTGAAGATCGTCGTACCAACCTCTGCCGCAGGCCTCCAGCTTCTTCTTGAACGTCCTGGTCTTGAGGCCCCTCAGGACCTCCGCGTTGGCTCGCTCGGCCTGGCCGTTGCTTCGGGGGTGCGTGACCAAAGCGTTGCATATCTGCGTTCCAAGGTTAGCACAATATGTTTTGAAGAGGTTACTGGTGAACTGCGAACCGTTGTCCGTGATGATGCGATTCGGCACCCCAAACCGGCTCACGATGCCCTTGATGAACTTGACCGCGGAACCCGCGGGAATGGTGCGGACAGCTTCTACTTCAGCCCACTTGGTGAACTTGTCTACGACGACGTAGAGGTAGCGGTAGCCCCCAGGCGCCCGAGGAAACGAGCCCAAGATATCCAGCCCCTAGACTGCGAAGGGCCACGAAAGGGGTATAGTCTGCAAGCCTCCTGCTGGCTGATGGATCTTCTTGGCGTGGAACTGGCAGGCCTCACAAGCTTTCACTAGTTCAACGGCGTCATTGAGCGCGGTGGGCCAATAAAACCCACTGCGGAACGCTTTGCCGATGAGGGTCCGTGATGATGAATGATGTCCACAATCTCCGCCGTGTATATCTTCCAGCAGTTCCTTCCCTTGCTCCCTGGAGATGCAGCGCAGGGATACGTCGTTTGGCCGCTTCCGGTAGAGCTCTCCATCCTTGATGCAGTATGCCGTGGCCTGGCGTGCCACTCGCTCCGCTTCCTCCTCCTTCTCCGGTAGGGTCCCTTGCGTTAGGTAACTCTGGAGCTCCGCGATCCAACATCCCTCCTGAGGTTCCATCGTCAGGAGCAGACGTGCTCCTGAGGCCGGGCCACAGGCCGGAGCCCGTAAGGCAGGTGGCTGGGGGAGCTCCTCCCGGGGCTGAGCCATGTTCGATAATGACGGCAGGGCTGATGGCTTGAAGAGCCGCTCCTCGAAAATGCCAGGCTCCTGAGGTAACCGCCTGGACGCCTGTTTGGTGATGTCGTCGGCCTCCTGATTGGTGCCACGGGGCACATGCTGCAACTCCAACCCCCAGAACTGCTTCTCCATCTTGCGGACCTCCGCTAGGTAGGCTTCCATGTGCTCATCCTTTGGCTCGTACACCTTATTGGAGAAATTGACAAGGAGCTGCGAATCACCCTTGATGGTGAGGCGTTTCACCCCCAGGGCAGCTGCGGCCTTCAAGCCCGCTATTAAACCTTCATACTCTGCTATGTTGTTGGAGACCTTTTGTAACACCCTCGATGCGACTATATCTCCCACGCGTCGAGGCACGACTTAGAGGCATAATCGCATTGAAGGCATATGTCGCAAGTTAGGCAATCTTCACAACATCCCATGTAATACAAATCATAAAGGGGAGATAACATAGTTGGCTTACACTCGCCACGTCAAACAAGTACATATATAACATTACATCATCCAAACACTCATGGCCCAACTACGGCGCCAAAATAAAAGATAACCCAACATGCGACACGGCCCCGATCACCCCCAACTAGGCACCACTACTGATCATCAGGAAAGGAAACATAGTAACGTTGAGAGTCCTCGTCGAACTCCCACTTGAGCTCAAGCGCGTCTCCTGGAGCGGAATCAGCAGGCCCTGCATCTGGTGTAATAGTAATCTGTGAGCCACAGGGACTCAGCAATCTCGCACCCTCGCGATCAAGACTATTTAAGCTTATAGGTAAGGCAAGGTAAAATATGTGGAGCTGCAGCAAGCGACTAGCAAATATGGTGGCTAACTTATTCGCAAAAGAGAGCGAGAAGAGGAGGCAAAGGGCGAGCGAAAAACTGGAGAGCAACCTGCGCAAACATTACTCCAACACCGTGTCTGCTTCTCGGACTCCGCCGAGAAGAGGCCATCACGGTAACACACTCAGTTGATTCATTTTAATTAAGTTAAGGTTCAAGTTATCTACAACTGGACATTAACAAATTCACATCTGCCTATAATCGCGGGCACGGCTTTCGAAAGTTCAAATCCCTGCAGGGAGTCCCAACTTAGCCCATGACAAGCTCTCACGGTCAACGAAGGAATAGACCTCCTCCCAAGACGTTCCGATCAGACTCGGTATCTCGGTTCTTCAAGACACTTCGACAGGTTAAAACAAGACCAGCAACACCGCCCGAATGTGCCGACAAATCCCGATAGGAGCTGCACATATCTCTTTCTCAGGGCACACTCAGATTGTCTAAACTTCTGGTAGGCCAGCCTAGAGTTGCCCCTGGTAGCCACCGGCGGCTGACAGTTTGGACCAACACTTAGAGGAGCACTGGCTGGGGGGGGGGGGGTTAAATAAGATGACCCTCGGGCTCCGGAAACCCAAGGGAAAAAGAGGCTAGGTGGCAAATGGTAAAACCAAGGTCGGGCATTGCTGGAAAAGCTTTAATCAAGGCGAACTATCAAGGGGTTCCCATTATAACCCAACCGCGTAAGAAACGCAAAATCCGGGAACATAACACCGATATGACGGAAACTAGGGCGGCAAGAGTGGAACAAAACACTAGGCGAGAGGCCGAGCCTTCCACTCTTTACCAAGTATATAGATGCATTAAGATAACAAGATAATATATTGATATCCCAACAAGTAAATAAATGTTCCAACAAGGAACGACCTCCAAATCTTCACCTGCAACTAGCAACGCTATAAGAGGGGCTGAGAAAATCGGTAACATAGCCAATCAACAGTTTGCTAGGACAAGGTGGGTTAGAGGTTTGACATGGCAATTTGGGAGGCTTGAAAGCAAGTGGTAGGCATCATAGCATTGGTATAGCAAAAGAGCGAGCAATCTAGCATAGCAAAGATAGTAGTGATTTCGAGGGTATGACCATCTTGCCTGGACATTTGTCAGAGTTGACTGGATCCTCGAAAGCAAACTCAACGGGCTCCTCGTTAGCGAACTCGTCTCCCGGCTCTACCCAAACAAGACAAACAAGCAACAAGGACACAATCAACCACGTGCAAGACTCAAACAATATGATGCGATGATGATATGCTATACGGGATGCGATGCGGGATGCATATGCAAGATATGACAGGAAATGCAAGAACCTGGCCTCAACATGGAAATCCAAGTGTGCCACTGGAAAGATGAGATGAAATCGCTTGAAAACGATATAAAGAATGCTGGAATCGGAGTTACGGTTTGGAAATGGCAAGCGATTCAAAAATGACACCGGTCTACAATTTACAGCAAGTAGCCTTCTAAATGCAACGAGATGAACATGCTACAGCACCCAAACATGACAACAAAGTACATGGCAGGGATGCATTCAAGATTCTTGACAAAAGTCTAGCACTGAGCTACGGCCAATTCATCCATTAACAGGTTCAAACAAGCATGGCAAAAATGCATATGACAAATAGATCTCAGACTTAGTGAAATTAACACTTGTCTAGAATTTCAGACCAGGTAGCACTCTTCGGAGCAACAAAACTACATGCTACAGGACCTGAACATGGCAAAGTAAAGCATGGCATGGAGCTACTCAAAGAGCTTAACAAAAGTCCCTTAGTGACCTTGAGCCAAAAGGGATCAGAAAATACAATTGCAAGCATGTGAACATAGCAAAAACATAATCAATTTTCAGACTTAGTGAAAACTGGCACATGCTGAAACATAACTCAAGTAGGCATGTTTACGAGCTCGATGCACTCACTACGGTGCAAGTCATAACAAGCTAAGCATACACCCATTAAGAACACACAAAATACAAGCTAGACATGGCAAGAACAATAACATAGCATGCACGGATCAACTACAACAACATCGGCAAAATTGTAAACAAGTTGACAATCTGCCCAGATTCACAAAGTAGCAAAAGTAGAGCTCGATTCACTCAAGCTAGGGTGCTTCATAATTGCAAACAAAGACACGGATGGATAGAGCACTACAAGATTGAAAAAACATCCTTACTGATTATCCTCAAAATAGGCATGGATCACTAGGAAACAGCATGAACATATGGCATCATGAGATAAACCGCTCAAGGACTTAGTGGAAATGCTAAGTCCCTGAAATCAGATTTACCGACTGCCTCACTTTGCAAGCTTGCACTAGTCACCACACTCATCACAAAAATACATGGGTTGCACCTCTGGAAAGATGACAAAACCCTTAAACAAAACATATGTAGAACATCAGGGCATATCATGCACACATTAATCATGGCAAAAATGACAAAAACCTAAATGGAGTAGCAGATCTGACAATTAACTCAAGTAGCCCTCTTCTAACAGCATTTCGGGCATCAAGATGAACTCAAATGAAAATGATGCAGTGGAATGAAATAGTGTACTCTCTGAGATGAACATTTCGATATGCTATATGCATGAATCGGAGCTACGGATGCAAAGTTACGGAGCTATGAACATGGGCACTTGGATCGGAGATTTTGGGACTTAGAAGAAATTTACCCCGCGCAGATCTAGGGTTTACTGTTCACCCGGCGCGATCTACTATAGCGGCGGCGGATCCAAAGCTCACCGGAGATGGCCGCGGTGGCCGGAGGCGACGAGGAGGACGGCGGAGGGCGGCGGGGTCGCCGGAGAGGCCGCGGCCGGTGAGGGTCGGGCGCGGCGCCGGGTGGTGGCGCGCAGGGCGGCGGAGGCAAGGGCGGCGGTGGCGGCCGTCGACGCCGACGAGGAGCGGCGGTGAGGTCCGGCCGGGCGGGACCGCGGCGGAGGCGGCGGACCGGGAGGCGGCGCGGGAGGGCCGGCCTCGGGCCCGTGCAGGCCGCGGCGGTGGCGGTGGCCGGGTGCCACGTGGCGGGCGGAGACAGGCCGGGGGAGCAGGGCGGACACGTCCGTCGGTGGGATTTTTGTCCGGCGGTGGCGGCGAGGGGATTTTTAGGGTTTCAGACGAGGGGGATCCGGATTTTTGGGAGGGGGTGCATATATAGGCATAGAGGGAGCTAGGAGAGTCCAAACGAGGTGCGGTTTTCGGCCACGCGATCGTGATCGAACGATCTAGATGACGGAGAGGGTTTTGGTGGGTTTTGGGCCAAATTGGAGGGGTGTTGGGGTGCAACACACATGAGGCCTTTTCGGTCCCTCGGTTAACCGTTGGAGTATCAAACAAAGTCCAAATGATACGAAACTTGACAGGCGGTCTACCGGTAGTAAACCAAGGCCGCTTGGCAAGTCTCGGTCCAATCCGGAAATGTTTAATCCCCACACACGAAAGAAAGGTAGAAATGACCACCGGAGGAGAACGAAGTGCCGGAATGCAAAACGGACAACGGGGAAAATGCTCGAACGCATGAGATGAACACGTATGCAAATGCAATGCACATGATGACATGATATGAGATGCATGACAACGACAACAACACACGGAGACAAAGACCCGAACCCGAGAAAATAAAATAACTTAACGCCGGAAACGGCAAGAGTTGGAGTACAAATTGGGAAAGTTACATCTGGGGTGTTACACCTTTTCACCTTGCTGGAAACAGAGCTGCACGGCGTAGTAGAGCTTGTCCTGAGTAGGCGATATAAGCACCGCTCCAGCCCCAGCGCTATGCCTGGAGAACGCGCCATCGAAGTACATGACCCAGCCTTCTGGCGCCTCGCTTCCCGGGGATAGGGACCGATCCTTGTCGGCCTTGAGGCCTGGCGCCTCCGTCCATTCTACCACAAAATCCGCCAACGCTGCTCCCTTGATGACTCTGGTCGTGCTGAATTCGAGCTGAAATGCTTGCAGTTCTATGTTCCACTCAGCGACCCTTCCAGCTGAATTAGGGCTCCTGGGTACTCTCTCCAGGGGGTACGACGAGACGACCTTGATGGGGTGACCCTGAAAATAGTGCCGTAGCTTGCGCAAGGCCATCAGTAGCGCGAGGAGGAGTTTCTGAGGCATGGGGTACCGTGCCCTTGCATCCTGCAGCACCATGCTGATGAAGTACACTGGGTGCTCAACGAGGTGGAGTGCGTCAGTGCTGGTGGCTCCCTTTGGAGACCGTGGCGCCTCTTGAGGCAATGAGGCCTCCCAAGGCTGGCCATCTGGAAGAGGGGCCTCTTCCGCCTCCGGTGCGCCCCTCTGCGGCGGCTGATCCTCCTCAGCCGCGATGGCGGTTTCTGTAGGCCTTCCTTGTCCCTGTTCTGCCTTGTCCCGGGCTGTTGCCGCAGTTTTGATTCGGCGCTCCTCTCTGACTGCCACTAAGGCTGCACTGGCGGAGTAGGGAGTAGCGGTGAGGTAAAGCACCAGGGGCTCTTGAGGGCACGGAGCCACCATGACCGATGGGCTGGTCAGGTATCTCTTGAGATCCTGGAACGCCTTGTCGGCCTCTTCAGTCCACTCGAAGGGCCCCTTTTTCTTCATTAGCTGGAAGAAGGGCAGTGCTCATTCCTCCAACTTTGAGATGAAGCGCCCTAGCGCGGTCACGCGCCCCGTGAGCCTCTGCATTTCTCTAAGGGTCTTTGGCGGGCTCATGTCTTCCACCGCCTTGACCTTCTCCGGGTTAGCCTTGATGCCTCGGTGGGACACGAGGAAACCCAGGAGCTTGCCCGAGGGGACTCCGAACACACACTTCTCTGGGTTGAGCCGTAGGTTCACTGCGTTGAGGCTCGCGAAGGTTTCCTCCAAGTCTTGTATCAAGGTCCTGGCCTCCCGAGACTTTACCACAATGTCATCGATGTAAGCTTCAACATTCTTCCCGAGCTGCGGGCCCAAGGTGATGTGCATCAGCCGCTGGAAGGTCGCCCCTGCGTTACGCAGCCCGAATGGCATGCATGTGTTGCAGTACACCCCACACGGGGTTAGGAAGGCTGTCTTCTCGACGTCTTCTACCGCCATCTTGATCCGGTGATACCCAGAGAATGCATCCAAGAAGCATAACAGGTCGCATTCCGTAGTGGAATCGACGATCTGGTCGATGCGGGGGAGCGGGAACGGATCTTGCGGGCATGCTTTGTTGAGGTTGGTGAAGTCGACACACATGCGCTCCTTCCCTCCCTTCTTTGGCACAACGACAGGGTTGGCCAACCAATCCGGGTATCGGACCTCGCGAATGACCCTAGCGGCTTCTAACTTGCGGGTCTCTTGGACGATGAAGGCCTACTTTTCTGTGGACTGCCGCCTGGCCTTCTGCTTCACAGGGCGCACATTGGGGCATACGTTGAGGTGATGCTCGATTACACCCCTAGGGATCCCTGCCAACTGGTCAGGCTCCCAAGCGAATACCTTCTTGTTTGCGTGCAGGAACACGACCAGGGCCTTCTCTTGCTCGGGTTCGAGGTGGGTGCCTATGGTGAAGGTGGCGTTGGTGGACCCGTCCTCATCGACGGGTATCTGCTTGGTTTCTGCCTTGTCTTGGGTGAACAACCGTTTCTTCTTGGCCGGTGCAGCCCCCTTGGGCCCGGGGGTCTCCAAGTCGGTGGGCCGTGCCGACGTCGCCGTCTTGAAGGCGAGCTTGAGCGCCCGCAGTGCGTCTCCGGTGTCCCCGTGCACAGTGAGGACACCGCTGCTCCCGGGCATCTTCATGAGGTTGTACGCCGGGTGCGCCGCGGCCATGAACTGGGCCAGCGCTGGGTAGCCGAGGATGGCGTTGTAGGGGAGGCCGATGGGGGCGATGTCGAAGTCGACCAGCTCCGTGCGGAAGTTGTCATAGGTGCCGAAGGTTACTAGGAGCCGGATCTGTCCCAAGGAGCTGGACGAATCGCCCCCAACGCCTGAGAAGGGCCAGCTGGGTTGCAGCCGTTCCAGGGGTATGCAGAGGAGGTTGAAGGCCTCAACCGAGAGCATGCTGAGGCCTGCGCCGCCATCAATGAGGGTCCTGGTGACGGCCACCTGGCAGATGGTGGGGGTGCACAGCATGGGGAGCGCACTTGAGAAGGCCGAGTTGGAGGGGTGGTCCTCCGAGCTGAAGGTCAGGCCGGTCTCGGGCGCCGCTCGGCCCAGGGGAGCCCCCTGCCGCGTGGAAGCGGCACTGACCCGACGGATGAATGGCTTGACATGGTGACTTGTAGGCGGCGCCTGCGAGCCGCCCAAGAGGGCCGCGATGACCAGGGGTGTTGGTGTAGCGCGATGGGCGGGGGAGAGGTTGCGAGGCTCTATGGGCGCGCGGAGCGCGCGGGACGAAGAACCAGCTGGGGTGAGCGAGGGAGTTGCGGTGCGGCCGCCTCGCCGCACGGATAGATGCTGGGACGATGCTTGCCGCTCGTCCCCCGCCGGGCCGGTGGCGGCGTTGATGGCAGGTGACGGGGAACGGTGAGGACGCCCGCTGACAGGGGCCGTCTGGGCGACGCGGGAAGCGAGCGCGGCCCGACACTCGGTGCGGGCCCGTCGAGCGTCAGGCATGGGCGTGATGGTCGGAGGAGAACGGGGTGGTGGAAGACGAATCCCGGCGCACCCCTACCTGGCGCGCCAAATGTCGGATTTCGGGTTCCGGCAGACCCTTGAGGTTCGAACACTTGGGTGCGCGCGGAGATTTCGCCTCCTACCTACCTGCGCCCCTCTGCCTTGCTAGGATCTAAACTATGGAAAGAGCGACACAAGAGACACAGGGTTTATACTGGTTCGGGCCACCGTTGTGGTGTAATACCCTACTCCAGTGTGTGGTGTGGTGGATTGCCTCTTGGGCTGATGATGATGAACAATACAAGGAAGAACAGCCTCGCGAGGGTCTGTTCTTGGCTGGGGCGATGAACTGCTGGGAGGAGCTCAGTCACCTTTCTCTCTCTATCTCTCTCTCTCTCTCTTTCTCCGTCTGCCCTCCCCCCTGTCTAGCGGGTGGCTGATCCTATTTATAGGGGCCCTGGTCCTCTTCCCAAATATCGAGCGGGAAGGGAGCCAACAACGGCGGGCTAATTTGAAGGGGGACAGCTAGTATCAACTATCCTGACAAAAGTAGTCTGCTGATGATACCGTCTTGGGCTCCACAGTGACCTCCATCTCGTAGTCCTCCTGGACTTGGTCTCGTTGCACCGAAATGGCAACCTTTGCCTGATGCCTCGGTACTCCGTGGATGCTTGCCCCCTTTGCACCAAAGAGGAAGGGAGGATGCTGCGCGGGCTGGCACCCGCCTGGCGCCCTCGGTCGTCATGGCTTGCGTCACGGGCACCTCGTGAGGTACCCCGCCTTGATCTCTCCGCCTCCTCGTGAGCCAGCCTGACGAGGCCGTGCCTGAGGAAGCTCCGCGTCGTCCACCCCGCGAGGCTTGGCCCCTCGCGAGGGTCTTGGGTTTGTGTTGGTGAAGATGGGCCGCGCTGGGCCCCTTTTTGAGCCACGCCGCAGGCCGCAGGGAGGCAAGTCTGGGGACCCCCGTTCCCAGAACGCCGACAATATAGACACCGGAGAGGGTTAGGGTTACACAAGGTCGGTTACAAAGGAGGAGATATCCATATCCGTACTGCCTAGCTTGCCTTCCACGCCAAGTAGAGTCCTATCCGGACACGAGACGAATTCTTCAATCTTGTATCTTCATAGTCCAACAGTCCGGCCAAAGGATATAGTCTAGCTGTCCGGAGACCCCCTAATCCAGGCCTCCCTTAGTAGCCCCTGAACCATGCTTCAATGACGATGAGTCCGACACGCAGTGTTGTCTTCGGCATTGCAAGGCGGGTTCCTCCTCTGAACACATCATAGAAGAGTTTGAATACGAGGATAGTGTCCGACCCTTCAAAATAAATTCCACATACCACCGTAGAGAGAATAATATTTCCACAAATCTTAATCTGCTGACACGCTTTGGCAACATGACATCAGGCCATGGCTCGGTGATTATTCGAACCATTTTTCTTCAACTAGCTCCACACATAACGCGAGGCGGTTTCTTGACACGTCTTGTCAAAGCAGAGATCGTGTTCCCCTAATTACGGGATTCTCATCAATACGGTCATGGGTAACCCAACCATGCCTAGGACTCCTAGATTTTAGGCAAGTCCCAAACGGCCACTAGGAGGACGCTTGATATTCACCCTCTTTATAAAGGGACAAGGCTTTTACTTTTTTCCCTCCCATGCTCAATCGAATCCTCCCCCCCGCCTCGAGTTCTAACACCCAAAGCCCAGGTGAGGTGCTTCGGACCTTCAATCATGTCCGGATCTAGCCTTCAAGGCCGGTGGATGCCCTCCTCCATTATGAAAGAGGACATCAAGAAGTTGAGGGAGGCCAGATACCTGACCGCCGAGGTTTCGCATCGGCTGCCTGCCCGAGGGCAGGTCGTCCCTACTCCCGAACCCAACGAGAACATTGTGTTCATCTCCCACTTCCTCCGAGGTCTAGGCCTCACTCTGGATCCCTTCGTTAGGGGTTTGATGTTCTATTACGGGCTAGATTTCCACGGTCTAGCCCCGGACTCCTTTCTCCACATCTCGGCATTTATTGTCATATGTGAGGCCTTCCTCCGCATTACCCCTCACTTCGGCCTGTGGCTCAAGACCTTTGACGTGAAGCCGAAGATGGTCGAGGGGCAGCATGTAGCGTGCGGAGGCGCATTAATAAGCAAGATCGCTGGAGCTCCATGGCCAAAGGGTTCCTTTCTAGAGGTGTCCGGATTATGGCAACGGGAGTGGTTTTACATCACAGCTCCTAGAAGTGCCAAGTGGGTGGCTGCCCCTGCTTTCCGCTCGGGCCCTCCACCACAACTGATGTCATGGATTAGCAGAGGGCTGAGCTGGGGTCCAGCCAAGGACGTGCCTATACTGCAAAGCCGCATTCAAGATCTCTTCGAAGGAGATTTCAGTCTGGTTACGGTGGTGCAAGTCATGCTGGTTCGTTGAGTCCAGCCTTGCAAACGCCGGCCCCTCCGCATGTGGGAGTTCAACCCAGAAGGACCGTGCCACTATTCAAAATTTCCTCGGCCTTGACACACGAGGAGATGTATAAATCATTCTTCGAACCCCAAATAGAGTGTCCGGATACTACCGAGGACGTGGGCCTGAGCAGTAACCGCACCGCGGCCCAAGTAAGTAATCCTCTAGCCGAACACACGGTCTTTCATTTATCATAACGTCATTCTGAGAAATCGCTCTTTGACCAGGACTGGATAACAAAGGTGAAGATGATCCGGTGGTCGGCCCCCCTTCCTGAAGGCTTGGACAATCCGGTGCTGGAAAAGATGCTCGAGCCAGCACCTTGCCCGGTGCCCTCAAAGGAAGATGAAGGGGGGGGGGGGAATAATGAGGGCGAAAGCGGGCCCCCACCTGCTACCTATTCCAACCGAGGGAACGAGCGCCTCCGTGAGGAGGATAACCAAGGGGAGGAATCTGACATTCTGTCACACCCGGGGAAGGAAGAGGACTACCTCTGAAGATCCGGAAACCAAGGTTTCCAAACGGGAGAAAAAATCTCCACCAAAGGGTCCTGCCTTGGAGGGTGCTCTTGCCGCACAAAGTCCGCGCGGGGATCAGCCCTCTAATGAGCTGTAAGTAATAAAAAGGTACTTTAATAGTGAAGATATACTACCTTACCTCTGAGGAAAATAACCGAAGCATTTATCTTGCAGTTCGGATCTTAGCTCTTCTCAGCAGAGCTCGTCATCGGGGGATCTTCTTCCGGAGATGATGGAGAGCGAAACGCCTCCCCCGGACTCCTCCGCTCAAGAAGCGGGCAACCTTGAAGTGTCGTCACGGAGGGCCTCGTCGGATCAGGTGAGGCTAGAAGATATTCCTATGGTCACCTGAAGTCCCCGGTATCTGGCTCTTGAAGAGAGCAACCGAAAGAATCCGACACCGTCTGATATGCGGTCGGACACACTGAGGGATCTGCTAGAGCGAGCAACTATCTCAGAAGAACACCGTACATTGATGAGTACGGTGATTGAAAGGATTTCGTCCGCCGAAAGCGGGTTGCATGAAGCCTTTATGAGTCTACTGACGGGTTTTGAGGTACGTGAAATGATATACATTTGTGATAGTACCGCACATTTTTAGGTGTGCCCTGTGTAGATAGTAGCCCCTAAGACTCTGGTTGTCACCGAGAACGGCGGCAAACAGAGGATCGTAGTCCCAGGTAATAACCATACAACATTTATGTGCAAGTGGTGGAAGCTCGGGTGGCTAGCCGGATTAATGAGTTTGCCGAACTAAAGTGGCAACTGGATGCGGCAGATGCCGACATCGAGCTTGTTAACAAGCGGCTTGATGAGGCACAGGGTAAGTGATATTTTCTGGTGAATGTCACATAGTAAGAGCAGTGTGATGCCAGTATCTTTAATATTTTGTGACTGCAGATGGAGCTGCCACCGTGGAAACCCTTCGGGCGGAACTTGCCCGAGCCAAAGAACAAGCAAGGAGTAGTAATGCGGCTGCTTTGAAGGCGGCCGGAGAGTTAAAAGCCGAGAAGGCCGCGCATTGCGAGAGCAAAGGGAAAATGGCCAAGATGGCTGCAAAGTTAAAAGACACCGCCGACCGTTGCCAGTTCCTTGAAAAAGAAAACCAAGCCAAGGCGACGGACCTTGAAAAGGCCACGATGGAAACCAAAGACACCCGTTCTGCCATGAGAGCGAAGAAGGAGGAACTGCGTGAAGCCTGTGATATTGTGGCTGGGAAGCCCTTTTTGCTGCGGAGGAAGTTCAGAGATCCGCGGTATGCCCCTTTGGATCGGCTGTGGAGTTCGGCAGACACATATATGGACTTGGCGGCGAGCGCTGTCGATGCGGCCGAATACTTCCGAGATCAAACAGATCGTGAAGAGGACAAGCTGTTCTGGTCGCAGTTTAACGTTCCAGAGCATCCGCTTCCATTGACTGGTCAGCTAGCCAAATGGGCCGAACTCAATAGATTGTCCGGACTTGCCATGAGGTCCACCGTAGATCATTTGTGGCCGGAAAAGCCGAAGCCGAACAACTATTTCAGCTTAGTGCAGCAGTTCCTTGGTGCGGTGCCGCGCATCAATGCGATGAAAAGGTCGGCGTGCATAGAAGGCTCGCCGATGGCCCTTGCCCATGTCAAAGCATACTGGGCGGAGATGGATGCTACCACCGTCGCGGCGCAGGGTTCGGCCATAGGCCAAGTGGCTGCCGAGCACTATTTTGAAGAAGTTCTTGAGGGTGCCCGTTTGATAGAGGCCCAGTGCTCGAAGAATATTATGTTTGAATGACATGTATTCCCATTGTAAAAACAATGTTTATGAAATTTATTAAGGCTGTATTTATACTTTTGCCTGAAAGTAAGATGATGCCTCCTGTGCGGCCGTTTATGTATATATGTATATAACCTGAAAGATTGCAGTCGTCGGCTTCAACCCCCACGCATATAATGTGGAGGTGGTCGCAGAAGACGTGTGTTCACACTTAATCCAATGTCTTGGTCCTATTAAGGAGGTGATAGCACAACGAACAAGGAAACCGGACTATAATGCTTTAACACTTTCACTTAGCCATAGGAGTTTGACGGTGGGGCTACTATATAGCCCCTGGTGGCTTCGCACTCTCCCGAATTCGGGGTGCGTACATGCCTGGACGGGAAACGGCCCTTCATTAAGGCGGAGGAATTCTAACATTCCAATAGGTCATCGAGTGGTTGACCAGTCTCACGCTATATCATGACAGTCAGTTTTCGGCTTTCTCTAGTGAGGTGCTTGCCCGGATGAAACGGGGCACAATCGCAGTAGTTCTCATGGTACCACCTTAGCCGATAGAGCAGAACGTAAGGCAGCAAAACACAGGAGCCGGGCAAACCCAACATTTGACCAAAGACATGATTCGGAGCTGATGCATATAAGGCCAAACTCGCGACGCCGAACACTCCCTATGGTATTCTGTGTTTATGGTATAAACCGGGCCTAGATAGTGCCCTTTGTAAGAAGCCCCTAGTGTCCAGGTACATGCATTATTCTGACGTGGCCACATGCCAAGACGTCAGCATCCTTCTCAATAGTACTGAGAATCTGAGGGATGTGTATCAACAAGAGACAATAAGAAAGGTTTACGCAGGGTCTTAATCTAAAAAGAATCCTTGGAACGGGTCCCTGATGCACGTCTGTGCTTGTGTCTCCGTTGTGTCGTATCTTGGACAGGTGTAGCACGATGGTCATCTGTAAAAGAGAGGAACTTAGGTGAAAAGTTGTCGTGCAAAAAGGTAGGTTTAAAGAACCATGTACAATTCAAGATGAGTAAAAATATCTGCGTGCGTTGAGCCCCTTGTATTTGTAATAGGGGTGTGGACATCAAACCTATATGAATTACATATAGCTGCGTTGGACTCGTCTGACCGTGTCCGTGGTCTTGACGACCTATCAAATGCTTTAGTTGGTGTGGCCGTTTTAGTGTGCGGCTGCTGAGGCAGTCGCACTCTCTTCGGCGCGCAAGGATCGCTCAATATTTCCACCTACTGTAATGATGCCATGTGGACCGGGCATCTTAAGTGTGAGGGAAGCGTAATGCGGTATTGCCTTGAAGCGAGCGAAAGCTTCGCGTCCGAGTAGTGCCTGATAGCCGCTTTGGAACGGAGCAATGTGGAAGGTTAAATTTTCGCTACGGAAGTTATCGGGGAAGCCGAATATAACCTCTAGTAGCAGGGAGCTCATGCAATGAGCCCCTGAGCCTGGCATTACTCCTGTAAAGGTAGTATTGTTGTGGTGAATTTTTGTTGGGTCTATCCCCATTTTGCGGATTGTGTCCTGATATATCAGGTGTAGACTGCTACCACCGTCCATCAGGACTCGTGTGAAGAGGTATCCGTCAATTATTGGGTCTAATACCAAGGCAGCCCATCCTGCACGCCGGATACTTGCTGAGTAATCCTAATGGTCAAAAGTGATCGGTTGAGACGACCAGTGGTAGGACTCCGCGGTGATAGGCCCTTGGGCATATTTCTCTAGGAGTGCCGCTTTGTTTCTCCCCTTGATCACGTGTAACACATTTACTGTTTCGACTTCAGG
This sequence comes from Triticum aestivum, assembly GCF_018294505.1. Taxonomy (NCBI): domain Eukaryota; kingdom Viridiplantae; phylum Streptophyta; class Magnoliopsida; order Poales; family Poaceae; genus Triticum; species Triticum aestivum. The sequence goes on from NC_057794.1 coordinate 470,556,633, forward strand.
TGGAAATTTCTTTTGTTCCCCAGTGTCTTGCTTGAGAGTCTCATCCTCGTCTTCGCTTGGTGTATCCTCCCCCTTGTGTATGGCGTTGAGCTTGCCGGACTGCTTGAAGACCCAACATTCTGTGTGGGTATGGTTGGCAGGTTTATCGGGGGTGCTATGTATCTAGCATATTTGGTCCAGAATTTTGTTTAGGCTGGACAGTTCATCTCTGCTTCCTTTAGAGGGCGGCTTTTGCTGACCTGGCCGAGAGCTTCTGAATCCGGCGTTTACCGCCGTGCTCGTTGGGCTGTCTTCTTTATTCCGGCGCTTATTTTTGCTGCGTCGGGATTTCTCGTTTCCAACCCTAACTTCGGGTGTATTTGGGTCGCTGGTGCTGCATCTGGCTAGCTAGCTGTCCTCACCCGTGCAAAAGCGGGTCATGAGGCTTGTTAATGCTGCCATTGTTCTCGGCTTTTCTTGGCCGAGGTGTCTGGCAAGCCATTCATCGCGGACGCTATGCTTAAAGGCTGCCAAGGCTTCAGCGTCCGGACAGTCGACTATTTGGTTCTTTTTAGTAAGAAACCTGTTCCAAAGCTTTCGGGCTGACTCTCCGGGCTGTTGAGTTATATGACTTAAATCGTCCGCATCCGGAGGTCGGACATAAGTCCCTTGAAAATTTGCCCGAAAAGCATCTTCGAGCTCTTCCCAGCTTCCAATGGAGCTTTAGGGGAGGCTTTTAAGCCAGTGCCGAGCTGGCCCTTTGAGTTTGAGGGGTAAATACTTAATGGCGTGGAGATCATCTCCTCGAGCCATATGGATATGGAGGATATAGTCCTCAATCTAGACCACGGGGCCTGTTGTTCCGTCGTATGCCTCTATGTTTACGGGTTTGAATCCCTCTGGAAATTCGTGGTCCAGCACCTCGTCGGTGAAACATAGGGGGTGTGCGGCACCCCTGTATCTGGGTGTACCGCATTGTTCGGATGTTTGTTGTGTTGCATCGAATGCTGGAGCATGCTTGCGTGGTCCATAGATGGATCTGGTTGCACCGTCCTTTTGATGTGAGCCCTCGCGTGGATCGCGTATTGGCTTTTGTGCGACATTGTTTGCCGCTCTATGTTGGCCGTGAGGTCGTCTATCCGGCTAGATGGCCATTTTAATTTGTGGTTGTGGGGGATCTAAGGCCTCCTCATCGAATTCAGGTAGCAACTTCCACTTCGGGTAGCTCTTGGTGGGGCGATTACCGCCGTACTTCGCTGCTGTGTTGAGTACTTTACTCCATCTGATGCTGAGTGTGTCTTGCGCAGCCTTGAGCCTTTGCTTCTGCTTTTTTAGACTCCTCGTGGTGGCAACAAGCCTTTGACGGGCATTCTGTTGCTCCGGGTGTCTGTCCGGTGTGATGTCGTCCGGACTATTATTTTTGACAGAGTCGGGTTGTTCGGTTTGATTCTTCGTGTTGCCGTGGTCCACCCTGCTCTAACGCCGGGTCTATGTGATCGTTTTTCTGCGTAGGTGGGATTTGGAGCGGCGCATACGCCGCCGCTTTGACTGCTTCTCGAGGGGACAACCCTTCGTTGCGTCCTTCCGTTCCTCGTCGTCGTTTTCTTTTGGTGTGTCCACCATGTGTACGTCATGTGATGAAGTGGACGTCCAGTGCCCTGTGGGCAGTGGTTCCTGTTCGTCTCCTGCAACGTCGTCCATACCGTCGATGTTTTCGGAGTCAGAGTCGAGCATGTCGGTTAAGTCATCGACAGAGGCTACTAAGTGGGTGGTGGGTGGGCGGCGAATTTCTTCGTCATCCGCATCCCAATCCTGCCGGACATAGTTTGGCCTAGACCCCCCTGACAAGGAGAGAGACCTTGATGAGTTCAGTATATCGCCGAAGGGCGAGTGCTGAAAAATATCCGCGGAGGTAAACTCCATGATCGGTGCCCAACCGGATTCGATAGGAACGGGCGCAGGCAGTTCGGAGTCCGTGGCCAGAGAAGAATCCGGCAGTTTAGCAACACGGCTCTCGCGAAGGGTAAGGTCGATATTCGGCTCGATCACCGTTGGGGATACGACCTCTGTGGCGGGGTCTATCCATCCGTCCATGGGAGGCGCGACTGGCTCCGAATTAAGGGTCGGAGCGGCTGCTGGTGCGATTTCTTGAACACTGTCCGATGGCAGAGCTAAATCGTACTTGAGGGAGTCCTGGATTAGGGGGTCTCCGGACATCCGGACTATATCCTTTGGCCGGACTATTAGACTATGAAGATACAAGATTGAAGACTTCGTCTCGTGTCCGGATGGGACTCTACTTGGCGTGGAAGGCAAGCTAGGCATTACGGATATGTATATCCCCTCCTTTGTAACCGACCTTGTGTAACCCTATCCCTCTCCGGTGTCTATATAAACCGGAGGGTTTTAGTCCATAGGACAACATACAATCATACCATAGGCTAGCTTCTAGGGTTTAGCCTCTCTGATCTCGTGGTAGATCTACTCTTGTAATACCCATATCATCAATATTAATCAAGCAGGACGTAGGGTTTTACCTCCATCAAGAGGGCACGAACCTGGGTAAAACATCATGTTCCCTGCCTCCTGTTACCATCCGCCTTAGACGCACAGTTCGGGACCCCCTACCCGAGATCCGCCGGTTTTGACACCGACATTGGTGCTTTCATTGAGAGTTCCTCTGTGTTGTCTCCGTTAGGCTTGATGGCTCCTACTATCATCGATAGCGATCCAGCCCAGGGTGAGACTTTCCTCCCCGGATAGATCTTTGTGTTCGGCGACTTTGCACTGCGAGCCAATTCGCTTGGCCATCTGGAGCAGATTGAAAGCTACGCCCCTGGCCACCAGGTCAGGTTTGGAAGGTTAAACTACACGGCCGATGTCCGCGGAGACTTGATCTCGACGGATTCGAGCCTCTGCCTTGTGCATCACGCGGTCACGATGAGTACGATTTAGCTCTACCATCAGACAGTGTTCAGGAGATCGCACTGGCAGCCGCTCCGACCCTCAATTCGGAGCCAGTTGCTCCATCCATGGACGGGTGGATGGACCCCGCCACGGAGGCCTTACCCTCAGCGGCGATCGAGCCGAACATCGACCTTACCTTGCACGAGAGCCGTGTTTAAACTGCCGGATCTTTCTCCGGCCACGGACTGCGAACCGCCTGTGCCCGATCCTATTGAATCCGATTGGGCGCCGACCATGGAGTTTACCTCCGCGGATATTTTTCAGCACTCGCCCCTTGGCGACATACTGAATACATTAAGGTCCCTCTCCTTGTCAGGAGGATCCTGGCCGAACTATGTCCGGCAGGATTGGGATGCGGATGACGAAGAAATTCGCCGCCCACCCACCACCCACTTAGTAGCCACTGTCGATGACTTAACCGACATGCTTGACCTCGACTCCGAAGACATCAACGGTATGGAGGACGATGCAGGAGACGAACAGGAACCACTGCCCACAGGGCACTGGACGACCACTTCATCACATGATGTATACATGGTGAACACACCAAAAGAAAACGACGACGAGGAACAGAAGGACGCAACGAAGGGTTGTCCCCTCGAGAAGCAGTCAAAGCAGTGGCATAAGCGCCGCTCCAAATCCTGCCTCGACATGTAGACCCAGCGTTAGAGCAGGGTGAACCATCGCCGGATCACGGCAATACGGAGAATGAAACCGAACAACCTGACTCTGTCAAAGATAATAGTCCGGACGACCTCACACCGGACAGACACCCGGAGCAACAGAATGCCCGTCAAAGGCTTGCTGCCACCGCGAGGAGTCTAGAAAAGCAGAAGCAAAGACTCAAGGCTGCACAAGACACACTCGGAATTAGATGGAGCAAAGTACTCAATGTAGTAGCGAAGTACGGCGGTAATCGCCCCAGCAAGAGCTACCCGAAGCGGAAGTTGCGACCCGAATTCGATGAGGAGGCCTTAGATCCCCCGCAACCTAAAATCAAAATGGCCACTGATAACCCACAAGTATAGGGGATCGCAACAGTTTTCGATAAGTAAGAGTGTCGAACTCAACGAGGAGCTAAAGGTAGAATAAATATTCCCTCAAGTTCTATCGACCACCGATACAACTCTACGCACGCTTGACGTTCGCTTTACCTAGAACAAGTATGAAACTAGAAGTACTTTGTAGGTGTTTTTGGAAAGGCTTGCAAGAAAGTACAGAGCACAAAAATAAAACTAGGGGTTGTTAAGGTAAAGAAGCAACTAAAGTAATTATAGCGAGTGTGGAAAAGGGGTGGTAGGAGTTGCGAAATTGTCCCTTAAGCAATTGACTACTTTACTAGACCGATAACAAGTATTATGTGGGAGAGGCCACTGCTAGCATGTCATCCCTGACTTGGAACTCTAGGCACTTATGATTGGAACTATTAGCAAGCATCCGCAACTACTAATGTTCATTAAGGTAAAACCCAACCATAGCATTAAGATATATTGGCCACCCTTCAATCCCGTATGCATCAATTTCTATGCTAGGTTGAAGCTTCTATCACTCTTGCCCTCCAATACATAGTCCTATCAACATACAAACTAACCCTAGGGTGTGATCCATGCGCGCAATCATATGATGGGCACCAAAGGACAGCAACATAACCACAAGCAAATTAAATCAATCATAGCAATTCGTCAACCACCGATAGGACAATGAAAATCTACTCAGACATCATAGGATGGCAACACATCATTGGATAATAATATGAAGCCTAAAGCACTATGTTCAAGTAGAGGGTATAGCGGGTTGCGGGAGAGTGGACCGCTGTAGATATAGGGGGGAAGGTGATGGATATGTTGGTGAAGATGGCGGAGGTGTTGGTGAAGATTGTGGTGATGATGGTGATGGCCACGGCGGCGTTCCGACGCCACCGGAGGAGAGGGGGAGAGGGGCCCCCTTCTTCCTCTTCTTTTTTGACCTCCTCCCAAGATGGGAGAAGGGTTTCCCCTCTGGTCCTTGGCCTCCTTGGTATGGGAGGGGCGAGAGCCCCTCCGAGATTGGATCCATCTCTCTGTTTCTCTCTGGTTCTGCGTTCTCGTCTGGCTCTGTTTCACCGTTTCGTATATATATGGAGATCCGTAACTCCAATTGGCCTGAAACCTTCACCGTGATTTTTTTTCCGATTATTAGCTTTCTTGCGGCAAAATAAGAGTGTCAACCGCCTTACGGTGGGCTCACAAGGGTAGGGGGCGCGCCCTAAGGGGGGGGCCCTGCCTCGTGACCACCTCGTGCACTGGTTCGCATTGATTTTCCTTTCGAATTTTCCATATTTTCCAAAAATAAGCTCTGTTCGTTTTTATCCCGTTTGGACTCCGTTTGATATGGATATTCTGCGAAACCAAAAACATGCAACAGACAGGAACTGGCACTAGGCACTGGATCAATATGTTAGTCCCAAAAATAATATAAAAAGTTGCCAAAAAGTATATGAAAGTTGAATAATATTGGCATGGAACAATCAAAAATTATAGATACGACGGAGACGTATCCGCATCCCCAAGCTTAATTCCTGCTCGTCCTCGAGTAGGTAAATGATAATTTTTGATGTGGAATGCTACCTAGCATAATCTTGATCACATGTCTAATCATGGCATGAATATTAAGACACGAGTGATTCAAAGCAATAGTCTATCATTTGACATTAAGACAATAATACTTCAAGCATACTAATAAAGCAATCATGTATTTTCAAAATAACATGGCCAAAGAAAGTTATCCCTACAAAATCATATAGTCTGGCTATGATCCATCTTCACCACACAAAATATTCAAATCATGCACAACCCCGATAACAAGCCAAGCAATTGTTTCATACTTTTGACGTTCTCAAACCTTTTCAACTTTCACGCAATACATGAGCGTGAGCCATGGACATAACACTATAGGTGGAATAGAATATGATGGTGGAGGAGACAAAAAGGAGAAGATAGTCTCACATCAACTAGGCGTATCAACGGGCTATGGAGATGCCCATCAATAGATATCAATGTGAGTGAGTAGGGATTGCCATGCAACGGATGCACTAGAGCTATAAGTGTATGCAAGCTCTAACTGAAACTAAGTGGGTGTGCATCGAACTTGCTTGCTCATGAAGACCTCGGGCATTTGAGGAAGCCCATCATCGGAATATACAAGCCAAGTTCTATAATGAAAATTCCCACTAGTATATGTAAGTGATAACTCAAGAGACTCTCTATATGAAGAACATGGTGCTACTTTGAAGCACAAGTGTGGTAAAAGGATAGTAACACTGCCCCTTCTCTCTTTTTCTCTCATTTTTTATTTTTTTCTTTTCTTTTTTTTTGGCCTTTCTTTTTTTTTTGTCCGGAGTCTCATCCCGACTTGTGGGGGAATCATAGTCTCCATCATCCTTTCCTCACTGGGGCAATGCTCTAATAATGATGATCATCACACTTTTATTTACTTACAACTCAATATTACAACTCGATATCTAGAACAAAGATACGACTCTATATGAATGCCTCCGGCGGTGTACCGGGATGTGCAATGATCTAGCGTAGCAATGCCATCTAAAAAATGGACAAGCCATGAAAACATCATGCTAGCTATCTTACGATCATGCAAAGCAATATGACAATGAATGCTCAAGTCATGTATATGATGATGATGAAAGTTGCATGGCAATATATCTCGGAATGGCTATGGAAATGCCATGATAGGTAGGTATGGTGGCTGTTTTGAGGAAGTTATTGGTGGGTTTATGGTACCGGCGAAAGTTGCGCAGTACTAGAGAGGATAGCAATGGTGGAAGGGTGAGAGTGCGTATAATCCATGGACTCAACATTAGTCATAAAGAACTCACATACTTATTGCAAAAATCTATTAGTCATCGAAACAAAGTACTACGCGCATGCTCCTAGGGGGATAGATTGGTAGGAAAATACCATCGCTCGTCCCCGACCACCACTCATAAGGAAGACAATCAATAAATAAATCATGCTCCGACTTCGTTACATAACGGTTCACCATACGTGCATGCTACGGGAATCACAAACCTCAACACAAGTATTTCTACAATCCACAACTACCCACTAGCATGATTCTAATATCACCACCTTTATATCGCAAAACTATTGCAAGGAATCAAACATATCATATTCAGCGATCTACAAGTTTTATGTAGGATTTTATGACTAACCATGTGAATGACCAATTCCTGTCATCTCTCTAAATAGATATAAGTGAAGCAAGAGAATTTAATTCTTTCTACAAAAGATATGCCCACTCTCTAACAAATATAAGTGAAGCAAAAGAGCATTCTACAAATGGCGGTTGTCTAAGTGAAGAGAAACAGGCAATCCAAACTTCAAATGATATAAGTGAAGCACATGAGGCATTCTATAAAGCCATACTCAAAGAATATAAGTGAAGTACAAAGAGCATTCTATAAATCAACCAAGGACTATCTCATACCATCATGGTGCAAAAAAAGAAAAATGAAAACTAAATGCAAAAGATGCTCCAAGATTGCACATATCGCATGAATGAAATGAATCCGAAAACATACCGATACTTGTTGAAGAAAGAGGGGATGCCTCCCCAGCATCCCCAAGCTTAGACGCTTGAGTCTCCTTGAATATTTACTTGGGGTGCCTCGGGCATCCCCAATCTTGAGCTCTTGCCTCTCTTCCTTCTTCTGACATCGAAACCTTCTCAATCATCGAACACTTTATCCACACAAAACTTCAACAGAAAACTCGGTAAGATCCATTAGTATAATAAAGCAAATCACTACTCTAAGTACTGTTGCAAACCAATTCATATTTTTTTGCATTTTTTCTACTGTAATATAACTTTTTCATGGCTTAATCCACTGATATGAATTGATAGTTTCATCAAAACAAGCAAACTATGCATCAAAAACAGAATCTGTCTAAAGCAGAACAGTCTGTAGGAATCTGAACATTCACCATACTTATGATAATTTAAAAATTCTAGCAAAATTAGTAAACATAAACAATTTGTATAGGAAGACAGTGCAAAAAGAATCAGAACCATTTGACGTTCCAGCTAAAAATGTAATATCGCGCACTACAGCCAAAGTTTCTGTCCTGCACCGTACAAACCATCAAGCAAATGTAAACATCCTAAAGGCAAACCTTGGCACATTATTTTTATAATACAATGGAATTGTACAAGGGGATAATTATTTTTATTGAAAATTTTCTGTAATCAAGATTCACAAAGTTGCCGTGAGCATGAACAAAGTTCAAGGAGCTCTCCCACTTCAACAGTGCTTGTCTTTCTCACTTTCACTTTCCTTTTTGAAAAGTTTTGGGTTCCCCTCTTTATTTTTGTTGTTTTTAAACTATATGAAAGCAATCAACAGAAATAAATGACTCTCTAAAACTTCCGGGTTGTCTCCCTGGCAGCACTTTCTTTAAAGCCATTAAGCTAGGCATATAGTGCTCAAGTAGTGAATCCACCCGGATCCCAAGGTATATCAAAGCCAATTTTAATTAACAATGATTTGTAATTTAGTAGTGAGCACAAAGCAACATATATCAAGCAATGACGAAGTCTAACTCTCTTCCTATGCATCGGCATGTCATAAAAGAACAATTCATGTACACAAAGTAAAGGCCAATGCATAGTATAAGCAGTTTCTTGCAATTCTATCGTGTGGGAAACATAGAGAGGTGGAGATATAGTTCCTCTCTCATAATAATTGCAAGTAGGAGCAGAAAGCACATGCATATTATATTCATCAAAATCATCATGTGCAACGGTAAAAGGCAACCCATCAATATAATCCTTAATAAGTGCAAACTTCTCCGATATAGTATAATCGGGAGAATTCAAAAGGATAATAAGACTATCATGCGTGGGTGCAATAGCAGCAATTTCATGTTTAACATAAGGAACTATAGCAAGTTCATCTCCATAAGCATAATTCATATTGGCATCTTGGCCATAAGCATAGCAAGCATCTTCAAAAAGGGATATTTCGAAAGAATCATAGGGATCATAGCAGTCATCATAGCAATCATCCTTCGGTAAGCACGAAGGGGAATTAAACAATGTATGAGTTGAAGAGTTACTCTCATTAGAAGGTGGGTACGGGTGATCAATCCGCTCTTCCTCCTTTTGTTCTTCGCTCTCCTCATCATCTTTTTCATCCAATGGACTCACAGTTTCATCAATTTCTTCTTTCATAGACTCCTGCAAAATATTAGTCTCTTCTTGGACAGCGGAGTAGTCCTCAATATATAGTTTAACATAAGCATTAGAAGCATAATTCTCATAACAATATTCAAGTATGGCAAAATTTTCAGATTTGTGAAGAGTATCATCATACTTTTCAATCAAAGAAGCAATTTCAGAAGTACCCTTAAAAGCAACAAATTCTTCAATTTGTTGAACATCATAGTAATTATAAACACCCTTAGCATACGAAGATACGATTCCATTATTACTAAACTCACATTGATAGGGAAGGTGTTTCTTAGGGTTTTCAGAACAACAAGTAAAATCATATATTTCACATAAATTCCAAGCATAGCATTGCAAACATTGAATTTGACTCCATAATAGTTTCCCTTTTTCAGATATACGGTGTCGCACATAACAAGCATGCTCATCTGAAGATTTGCCCTCAACTAAGCTAGTTGGGGTTTCGGCATGAGCACAAAGGGATCAAAGATGATCCAACTAAAAAGATTCAGTAGTATGATAGATTTTGAGTGGTTCTTCAACCATTGGTTCTGTAGTTACAACTTTTTTTTTGTATTTTGCGTTTCCTACCCATAGCTAAAGATAGAAAACAACTAAGAACAGAAAATAAAAATCACTTAGTGATAAAGCAAACAAGCACACACGAGAATATTCACCCCACGCTATTGCTCCCCGACAACAGCGCCAGAAAAAGGTCTTGATAACCCACAAGTATAGGGAATCGCAATAGTTTTCGATAAGTAAGAGTGTCGAACCCAACGAGGAGCTAAAGGTAGAATAAATATTCCCTCAAGTTCTATCGACCACCGATACAACTGTACGCACGCTTGACGTTCGCTTTACCTCGAACAAGTATGAAACTAGAAGTACTTTGTAGGTGTTTTCAGAAAGGCTTGCAAGAAAGTAAAGAGCACAAAAATAAAACTAGGGGTTGTTAAGGTAAAGAAGCAACTAAAGTAATTATAGCGAGTGTGGAAAAGTGGTGGTAGGAGTTGCGAAATTGTCCCTTAAGCAATTGACTACTTTACTAGACCGATAGCAAGTATTATGTGGGAGAGGCCACTGCTAGCATGTCATCCCTGACTTGGAACTCTATGCACTTATGATTGGAACTATTAGCAAGCATCCGCAACTACTAATGTTCATTAAGGTACAACCCAACCATAGCATTAAGATATATTGGTCCCCCTTCAATTCCATATGCATCAATTTCTATGCTAGGTTGAAGCTTCTGTCACTCTTGCCCTCCAATACATAGTCCTATCAACATACAAACTAACCCTAGGGTGTGATCCACGCGCGCAATCATATGATGGGCACCAAAGGACAGAAACATAACCACAAGCAAATTAAATCAATCATAGCAATTCATCAACCACCGATAGGACAACGAAAATCTACCCAGACATCACAGGATGGCAACACATCATTGGATAATAATATGAAGCATAAAGCACCATGTTCAAGTAGAGGGTACAGCGGGTTGCGGGAGAGTGGACCGCTGTAGATAGAGGGGGGAAGGTGATGGAGATGTTGGTGAAGATGGCGGAGGTGTTGGTGAAGATCACGGTGATGATGATGATGGCCACGGCGGCGTTCCGGCGCCACCGGAGGAGAGGGGGAGAGGGGCCCCCTTCTTCCTCTTCTTCCTTGACCTCCTCCCTAGATGGGAGAAGGGTTTCCCCTCTAGTCCTTGGCCTCCATGGCATGGGAGGGGCGAGAGCCCCTCTGTTTCTCTCTGGTTCTGCGTTCTCGTCTAGCTCTGTTTCACCGTTTCGTATATATATGGAGATCCGTAACTCCGATTGGCGTGAAACCTTCGCTGTGATTTTCCCCCGAATATTAGCTTTCTTGCGGCAAAAGTAGAGCGTCAAACGCCTTATGGTGGGCTCACGAGGGTAGGGGGCGCGCCCTAGGGGGGGGCGCCCCCTGCCTCGTGACCACCTCGGGCACTGGTTCGTGTTGATTTTCCTTCCAAATTTTCCATATTTTCCAAAAATAAGATCCGTTCGTTTTTATCCTGTTTGGACTCCATTTGATTTGGATATTCCGTGAAACCAAAAACATGCAACAGACAGGAACTGGCACTGGGCACTGGATCAATATGTTAGTCCCAAAAATAATATAAAAAGTTGCCAAAAAGTATACGAAAGTTGAATAATATTGGCATGGAACAATCAAAAATTATAGATACGACGGAGACGTATCAGCCACCTGGCCGGATAGACGTCCTCACGGCCAACATAGAGCGGCAAAAAACGCCACACATAAGCCAATATGCGATCCACGCGAGGGCTCGCATCAAAAGTACGTCGCAACCAGATCCATCTATGGACCACGCAAGCGCGCTCCAGTATACGATGCAACACAACAAACCTCCGAACAACGCGGTACACCCAGATACAGGGGTGCTGCACACCCCCTATGTTTCACCGATGAGGTGCTGGACCATGAATTTCCAGAGGGATTCAAACCCGTAAACATAGAGGCATACGACGGAACAACAGGCCCTGGGGTCTGGATTGAGGACTATATCCTCCATATCCATATGGCTCGAGGAGATGATCTCCACGCCATCAAGTACTTACCCCTCAAGCTCAAAGGGCCAACTCGGCACTGGCTTAAAAGCCTCCCCGAAAACTCCATTGGAAGCTGGGAAGAGCTCGAAGATGCTTTTTGAGCAAATTTTCAAGGGACTTATGTCCGACCCCCGGATGCGGACGATTTGAGTCATATAACTCAACAGCCCGGAGAGTCAGCCCGAAAGCTTTGGAACAGGTTTCTTACTAAAAAGAACCAAATAGTTGACTGTCCGGACGTCGAAGCCTTGGCAGCTTTTAAGCATAGCGTCTGCGACGAATGGCTTGCCAGACACCTCGGCCAAGAAAAGCCGAGAACAATGGCAGCATTAACAAGCCTCATGACCCGCTTTTGCGTGGGTGAGGACAGCTAGCTAGCCAGATGCAGCACCAGCAACCCAAGTACATCCGAAGTTAGAGATGAAAACGGGAAATCACGACGCAGTAAAAATAATAAGCGTCTGAATAAAGAAGACAACCTGAAGAGCCCGGCGGTAAACGCCGGATTCAGAAGCTCTCGGCCAGGTCAGCAAAAGTCGCCCTCTAAAGGCGCCAGAGATGAACTGTCCAGCCTCAACAAAATTCTGGACCAAATATGTCAGATCCATAGCACCCCCGGTAAACCCGCTAATCGTACCCACAGAGAATGTTGGGTCTTCAAGCAATCCGGCAAGTTCAACGCCGTACACAAGGGGGAGGATACACCAAGCGAAGACGAGGATGAGCCTCTCAAGCAAGACACTGGGGAACAAAAGAAATTTCCACCAGAAGTTAAAACAGTAAATGTGTTACAGGTGATCAAGGGAAGAAACAAAGCGGCACTCCCAGATAAATATGCCCAAGGGCCTATCACCGCGGATTCCTGCCACTGGCCGTCTCAACCGATCACTTTTGACCATCGGGATTACTCAACAAGTATCCGGCGTGCAGGATGGGCTGCCTTGGTATTAGACCCAATAATTGACGGATACCACTTCACACGAGTCCTGATGGACGGTGGCAGCAGTCTAAACATGATATATCAGGACACAATCCGCAAAATGGATATAGACCCAACGAAAATTTGCCTCAGCAATACTACCGTTAAAGGAGTAACGCCAGGCCCAGGGGCTCATTGCACGGGCTCCCTGCTACTAGAAGTTATATCCGGCTTCCCCGATAACTTCCGTAGCGAAAATTTAACCTTCCACATTGCTCCGTTCCAAAGTGGCTATCAAGCACTACTTGGACGTGAAGCTTTTGCTCGCTTTAATGCAATACCGCATTATGCTTCCCTCACGCTTAAGATGCCCGGTCCACATGACATCATTACAGTAAATGGAAATATTGAGCGATCCCTGCGCGCTGAGGAGGGTGCGGCTGCCGCAGCAGCCACACACTAAAATGGCCTCACCAACTAAAGTATTCGATAGGTCGTCAAGACCACGGACATGGTTAGATGAGTCCGGCGCAACTATATGAAATTCGTACAGGTTTGATGGCCACACCCCTATCACAAACACAAGGGGCTCAACGCGCGCATACAAGTGGCAATTTTTACTCATCTTGAAATTTACATGGTTTCTTTAAAACCTACCTTATTGCACGACAACTTTTCACCTAAGTTCCTCTCTTTTAGAGATGACCACCATGCTACACCCGTCCAGGATACGGCACAATGGAGACACAGGCGCAGACGTGCAGCAGGGACCCGTCCCAAGGATTCTTTTTAGATTAAGACCCTGCGTCAACCTTTTTTACTGTCTCTTGTTTTTACACATCCCTCGGATTCTCAGTACAATTGAGAAGGATCCAGGCATCTTGGCATGTGGCCACGTCAGAATAATGCACGTACCTGGACACCAGGGGCTTCTTACAAAGGACACTATTTAGGCCCGGTTTATACCATAAAGACCGAATACCTTAGGGAGTGTTCGGTGTCGCGAGTTTGGCCTTATATGCATTAGCTCCGAATCATGTCTTTGATCAAATGTTGGGTTTGCCCGGCTCCTATGTTTTGGTACCTTACGTTCCGCTCTATCGGCTAAGGTAGCACTAGGAGAACTACTGCGATTGTGCCCTGGGTCATCCGGACGAGCACCTCAGTAGAGAAAGCCGAAAACTGACTGTCATGATATAGCGTGAGACTGGTCAACCACTCGATGACCTATCGGAATGTTAGAATTCCTCCACCTTAACGAAGGGCCATTTCCTGTCCAGGCATGTACGCACCCCGAGTTCGGGAGAGTGCGGAGCCACCAGGGGCTATATAGTAGCCCCACCGTCAAACTCCTATGTCTAAGTGAAAGTGTTAAAGCATTATAGTTCGGTTGCCTCGTTTGCTGCGCTATCACCTCCTTAATAGGGCCAAGACGTTGGGTTAAGTGTGAACACGCATCTTCTGCGAACACCTCCACATTATATGCATGGGGGCTGAAGCCGACGACTGCAATCTTTCAGGTTATACACATGTATACATAAACGGCCGCACAGGAGGCATCATAATTACTTTCAGGAAAAAGTATAAACACAACCTTAATAAATTTCATAAAAACATTGTGTTTACAATGAGAATACATGTCACTCAAACATAATATTCTTCGAGCACTGGGCCTCTATCAAACGAGCACCCTCGAGAACCTCTTCGAAATAGTGCTCGGCAGCCACTCGGCCTATGGATGAACCCTGCGCCGCAACAGTGGTAGCATCCATCTCCGTCCAGTATGCTTTAACACGAGCAAGGGCCATCCGCGAGCCTTCTATGCACGCCGACCTCTTCATCGCATTGATGCGCGTCACCGCACTAAGGAACTGCTGCACTAAGCTGAAATAGCTGTTCGGCTTTGGCTTTTCCGGCCACAACTGATCCACAACAGACCTCATGGTGAGTTCGGACAACCTATTGAGTTCGGCCCATTCGGCTAGCTGATCAGTCTATGGAAGCGGATGCTCTGGAACGTTGAATTATGACCAGAACAGCTTGTCCACTTCATGATCTGTTTGATCTTGGAAATATTTGGCCGCATCGGCAGCGCTCGCCGCCAAGTCCATATATGTGTCTGCCGAACTCCACAGCCAATCCAGAGGGACATACCGTGGATCTCCGAACTTCCTCTGCAGCATGAAGGGCTTCCCAGCCGCAATATCCCTAGCTTCACATAGCTCCTCCTTCTTCGCTCTCATAGCAGAGCGGGTGTCTTTGGCCATCATCATGGCCTTTTCAAGGTCCGCCGCCTTCACTCGGTTTTCTTCTTCAAGGAACTGACAACGGTCGGCAGTGTCTTTTAACTTTACAGCCATCTTGGCCATTTTCTCTTTGCTCTCGCAATGCACGACCTTCTCAGCCCTCAACTCTTCGGCCGCCTTCAAAGCAGCCGCATTACTACTCCTTGCTTGTTCTTTGGCTCGGGCAAGTTCCGCCCGAAGGGTCTCCACGGTGGCACCTCCATCTGCAGTCACAACATATTAAAGATACTGGCATCATGCTGCTCTTACTATGTGACATTCACCAGAAAGCATTACTTACCCTATGCCTCGTCAAGCCGCTTGTTAACAAGCTCGATGCCGGCATCTGCCGCATCCACTTGCCGCTTTAGTTCGGCAAACTCATTAGTTCGGCTAGCCACCGGAGCTTCCACCACCTGCACATAAAGGCAGTTTGGTTACTACCTGGGACTACGATCCTCTGTTCGCAGCCGTTCTCAACGACAACCAGAGTCTCGGGGGCTACTATCTACACATGGCACACTTAAAAATGTGCGGTACTATCAAAAAGTATCACATACCTCAAAGCCTGCCAGTAGACTCATAAAGGCTTCATGCAATCCGCTTTCGGCGGACAAGATTCTTTCCATCACTGTACCCATTAACGAACAGTGTTCTTCTGAGATGGCCGCTCGCTCCAACAGCTCCCTCAGTACGTCCGACCGCATACCAGACGGTGCCGGACTCTTTTGTTTGCTCTCTTCAAGAGCCGGACGCTGAGGACTTCGGGTGACTATAGGATTATGTTCTGGCCTCACCGGATCCGGAGAGGCCCTCCGTGACAACACTTCAAGGTCGCCCGCTCCTTGAGCGGGGGAGTCCAAGGGAGGCGTTTCACTCTCCATCATCTCCGGAAGAAGATCCCCCGAAGACGAGCACTACTGAGAAGGGCTAAGATCCGAACTGCAAGATACATGCTTCAGTTATTTTCCTCAGAAGTGAAGTAGTAATATCTTCACTATTAAAGTACTTTTTGATTACTTACAACTCGTTAGAGGGATCCCCGCGCGGACTTTGTGCGGCAAGAGCACCCTCCAAGGAAGGACCCTCTGGTGGAGACTTCTTCTCCTGTTTGGAAACCGTGGTTTCCGGATCTTCAGGGGTAGTCCTCTTCCTTCCCCGGGGTGAGAGAATGCTAGATTCCTCCCCTGGGTTATCCTCCCTCACGGAGGCGCCCGTTCCCTCGGTCGGAATGGGTAGCGGTGGAGGACCGCTTTCGCCCCCTTTATTCCCCCCCTTTATCTTCCTGTGAGGGTTCCGAGCAAGGTGCTAGCTCGAGCATCTTTCTAGCACCGGATTCTCCAAGCCTTCTGAAAGGGGGGCCGAACACCGGATCATCTTTGCCTTTGTTATCCAGTCCTGGTCAAAGAGCGATTTCTCAGAATGAAGTCATGATAAATGAAAGACGGTGTGTTCGGCTAGAGGATAACTTACTTGGTCAGCAGTGCGGTTGCTGCTCAGGCCCACGTCCTCGGCAGTGTCCGGACACTCTATCTGGGGTCCGAAGAATGATTTTATACATCTCCTCGAGCGTTAGGCCGAGGAAATTCTGAATAGCGCGCGGTCCTTCTGGGTTGAACTCCCACATGCGGAGGGGCCGGCGTTTGCATGGATGGATTCGTCGAACCAGCATGACTTGCATTACCATAATCAAACTAAAATCTCCTTTGAAGAGATCTCGAATGCGGCTCTACAGTATAGGCACGTCCTTGGCTGGACCCCAGCTCAGCCCTCTGCTAATCCATGACATCAGTTGTGGTGGAGGGCCTGAGCGGAAAGCAGGGGCAGCCGCCCACTTGACACTTCTGGGAGCTGTGATGTAAAACCACTCCAGTTGCCATAATCCGGACACCTCTGGAATGGAACCCTTTGGCCATGGAGCTCCAGTGATCTTGCTTGTTAATGCGCCTCCACACGCTACATGCTGCCCCTCAACCATCTTCGGCTTCACATCGAAGGTCTTGAGCCACAGGCCGAAGTGAGGGGTAATGCGGAGGAAGGCCTCACATACGACAATAAATGCCGAGATGTGGAGAAAGGAGTCCGGGGCTAGATCGTGGAAATCTAGCCCGTAATAAAACATCAAACCCCTAATGAAGGGATCCAGAGTGAGGCCTAGACCTCGGAGGAAGTGGGAGATGAACACGACGTCTTCGTTGGGTTCAGGAGTAGGGACGACCTGCCCTCGGGCAGGCAGCCGATGCGAAACCTCGGCGGTCAGGTATCTGGCCTCCCTCAACTTCTTCATGTCTTCTTCTGTAACGGAGGAGGGCATCCATCGGCCTTGAAGGCTAGATCCGGACATGATTGAAGGTCCGGAGCACCTGACCTGGGCTTTCGGTGTTAAAACTCGAGGCGGGGAAGGATTCGATTGAGCACGGGAGAGAAAAAAGTAAAAGCCTTGTCCCTTTATAAAGAGAGTGAAGATCAAGCGTCCTCTCCGTAGCCGTTTGGGACTTGCCTATAATCTAGGAGTCCTAGACATGGTTGGGTTACCCACGACCGTATTGATGAGAATCCCGTAATTAGGGGAACACGATCTCTGCTTTCACAAGACGTGTCAAAAAACTGCCTCACATTATTTAAGGGGCTAGTTAAAGGAAATGGTTTGAATAATCACCAGGCCATGGCATAAGGTCGTGTTGCCAAAACAAGTCAACAAATTAGATCTGTGGAAATATTTTGCTCTCTACGGTGGTATGTGGAACTTATTTTGCAGGGTCGGACACTATCCTTGTATTCAAATTCTTCCGTGATGTATTCGGAGGAGGAACCCGCCTTGCAATTCCGAAGACAATATTGCGCGCCGGACTCATCGTCATTGAAAGCCTGGTTCAAGGGCTCCTGAGGGAGTCCTGGATTAGGGGGTCTCCGGACAGCCGGACTATATCCTTTGGCCGGACTGTTAGACTATGAAGATACAAGATTGAAGACTTCATCTCGTGTCCGGATGGGACTCTACTTGGCGTGGAAGGCAAGCTAGGCATTACGGATATATATATCCTCTCCTTTGTAACCGACCTTGTGTAACCCTAGCCCTCTCCGGTGTCTATATAAACTGGAGGGTTTTAGTCTGTAGGACAACATACAATCATACCATAGGCTAGCTTCTAGGGTTTAGCCTCTCTGATCTCGTGGTAGATCTACTCTTGTAATAACCATATCATCAATATTAATCAAGCAGGACATAGGGTTTTACCTCCATTAGGAGGGTCCGAACCTGGGTAAAACATCGTGTTCCCTGCCTCCTGTTACCATCCGCCTTAGACGCACAGTTCGGGACCCCCTACCCGAGATCCACCAGTTTTGACACCGACAGTACTCATCGTGACCGCGTGGCGCATAAGGCAGGGGCTCGAATCCGTCGAAGATCAAGTCTCCGCGGATATCAGCCTTGTAGTTGAATCTTCCAAATCTGACCTGGCGGCCAGGGGCGTGGCCTTCGATTTGCTCCAGATGGCCAAGCGAGTTGGCCCGTAGTGCGAAGCCGCTGAACACAAAGATCTGTCCGGGGAGAAAAGTCTCACCCTGGACTGCATCGCTATCGATGATCATAGGAGCCATCAAGCCTAACGGCGACGACACAGAGGAACTCTCAACGAAAGCACCAATGTCGGTGTCAAAACCGGCGGATCTCGGGTAGGGGGTCCCGAACTGTGCGTCTAAGGCGGATAGTAACAGGAGGCAGGGGACACGATGTTTTATCCAGGTTCGGGCCCTCTTGATGGAGGTAAAACCCTATGTCCTGCTTGATTTATTCTTGATGATATGAGTATTACAAGATTTGATCTACCACGAGATCGGAGAGGCTAAACCCTAGAAGCTAGCCTATGGTATGATTGTATGTTGTCCTACGGACTAAAACCCTCCGGTTTATATAGACACCGGAGAGGGTTAGGGTTACACAAGGTCGGTTACAAAGGAGGAGATATCCATATCCATACTGCCTAGCTTGCCTTCCACGCCAAGTAGAGTCCTATCCGGACATGGGACGAAGTCTTCAATCTTGTATCTTCATAGTCCAACAGTCCGGCCAAAGGATATAGTCCGACTGCCCGGAGACCCCCTAATCCAGGCCTCCCTTAGTCAACATACCAAGTACCCATCACAATCCCTATCTCCCGCATTACATTATTTTCCATTTGCTTCTCGTTTTCCTCTCCCCCACTTCATCCTTATCGTTTTATTCATCCTCTCTCTCTATCCTCCCTCTCTATTTGCCTCTTTTTGCCCGTTTGCTTTTTGTTTGCTTGTGTGTTAGTTTGCTAGCTTGTCGTTATGTCAAGTCCTTTACCTTCTACCTCTATGTCTGAAACTGGGGAAATTATTGTCAATATGGATAATAATAATATCATGAAAAATTATGATGCTCCTGCTAAAGAACCTACCATCTTTCATACAAAAACATTTCGTGTTGGTAGTGGTAATATTATTGGAAAAGGAGTTATTCAAGATTTCTTTACTTGTGCCGGTGCTTTACCTTATATGGGTAGTTCTATCCTTCACAAAACTAGTAGTCTCGCGGACGCTATTGCCATGCTTGTAGTTGAACTTGAAAGACAATTCATGCACATGCATCCTTCCATACAAAGGATTTTTCTGGAATTTTCTAATATTGAGCATTCTTCTGTTAAGCGTGCCGTTACTATCTTTTTGGCTCATGAGTTTAGATTCATAATAAAAGAAGCCAAAGAAATCTTTGCACATTATAGGGTGGACGCTTGCCGTCCTCCCATAGAGGCTATCCTCTTTGATCAAGAAGAAACAATGCGTTTTCAATCTCTAGACTATGTTGCTTTCAATGAAAATCTTAGAAAAAAGGTTCCTACCAATGTTTTAGTTGATAGAATTTCTGAACTTAATGATTATTTGGCTATTCAAAATAATGAATTAGGATATTCTCTTGAATATAGGCTCACAAAGTTCTGTCAAAAGAATGCTTATAATGATGAATTGGTTGTGTATTATGAAGGACCAAAGGAGGAACCTATACCTCCCAAGGTTGATCTTGGGGACTTTTGCCCCGTTAAATTTAGCCCTTTTGATTAATTATGCTTGCCTCAAAGAAAACTTGCTGCCGAACATAGAGAATGTGAAATGAGTTTTAATAATCTATCTTATTATTATGGCAATACCTAGATCTATTCTTGCTTGTTATGCCTAGCTAGGGGCGTTAAACGATAGCGCTTGTTGGGAGGCAACCCAATTTTATTTTTATTACTTGCTTTTTGATCCTGTTTAGTACTAAATAAATTATTTAGACTCTGTTTTGGTTGTGTTTTTTGTGTTTAATTAGTGTTTGTGCCAAGTAGAACCGTTGGGAAGACTTGGGGAAAGTCTTGTTGAACCTGCTGTAAAAAACAGAAACTTTAGCGCTCACGAGAACTGCTGTCATTTTTACTTGGAAAGTGGTATTTAGTTAATTCTTTTTTAAGATGATTAATAGATAAATTCCTCACGTCCAGAAATTTATTTTAGAGTTTTTGGGGTTCCAGATCTTGCGTTAGCTACAGATTACTACAGACTGTTCTGTTTTTGACAGATTCTGTTTTTCGTGTGTTGTTTGCTTATTTTGATGAATCTATGGCTAGTAAAATAGTTTATAATCCATAGAGAAGTTGTAATAGAGTAGGTTTAACACCAATATAAATGAATAATGAGTTCATTACAATACCTTGAAGTGGTCTTTTGTTTTCTTTCGCTAACGGAGCTCATGAGATTTTCTACTTTAAGTTTTGTGTTGTGAAGTTTTCAAGTTTTGGGTAAAGATTTGATGGATTATGGAACAAGGAGTGGCAAGAGCCAAAGCTTGGGGATGACCATGGAACCCCCAAGATAATATAAGGACACCTAAAAGCCAAAGCTTGGGGATGCCCCGGAAGGCATCCCCTCTTTTTCGTCTACTTCTATCGGTAACTTTACTTGGAGCTATATTTTTATTCACCACATGATATGTGTTTTGCTTGGAGCGTCTTTTATGATTTGAGTCTTTGCTTATTAGTTTACTGCAATCATCCTTGCTGTACACACCTTTTTAGAGAGGCATACATGATTTGGAATTTGATAGAATACTCTATGTGCTTCACTTATATCTTTTGAGCTTTATAGTTTTGCTCTAGTGCTTCACTTATATCTTTTAGAGCACGGTGGTGGATTTGTTTTATAGAATCTATTGTTCTCTCATGCTTCACTTAGATTATTTTTAGAGTCTTAATAGCATGGTAATTTGCTTAAAATCCTAATATGCTTGGTATGCAAGATTAATAATAAAACTTTCGTATGAGTGTGTTGAATACTAAGAAAAGTTTGATGCTTGATGATTGTTTTGAGATATGGAGGTAATAATATCAAAGTCATGCTAGTTGAGTAGTTGTGAAATTGAGAAATGCTTGTGTTGAGGTTTGCAAGTCCCGAAGCATGCACGTATGGTAAATGTTATGCAACAAATTTGAAACATGAGGTGTTATTTGATTGTCTTCCTTATGAGTGGCGGCCGGGGACGAGCAATGGTCTTTTCCTACCAATCTATCCCCCTAGGAGCATGCGCGTAGTGCCAAGGTTTTTGATGACTTGTAGATTTTTGCAATAAGTATATGAGTTCTTTATGACTAATGTTGAGTCCATGGATTATACTCACTCTCACCCTTCCATCCTTGCCAGCCTCTTCGGTACCGTGCATTGCCCTTTCTCACATTGAGAGTTGGCGCAAACTTCGCCGGTGCATCCAAACCCCGTGATATGATATGCTCTTTCACACATAAACCTCCTTATATCTTCCTCAAAACAGACACCATACCTACCTATTATGGCATTTCCATAGCCAGTCCGAGATATATTGCCATGCAACTTTCCATCATTCCGTTCATCATGACACATTCATCATTGTCATATTGCTTATCATGATCATGTAGTTGACATGGTATTTGTGGCAAAGACACCATTCATAATTCTTTCATACATGTCACTCTTGGTTCATTGCATATCTTGGTACACCGTCGGAGGCATTCATATAGAGTCATCTTTGTTCTAGTATCGAGTTGTAATCATTGAGTTGTAAATAAATAGAAGTGTGATGATCATCATTATTAGAGCATTGTCCCAAGTGAGGAATATAAAAAAAAGAGAGAAAGGCCATAAAAAAAGAGAAGGCCCAAAAAGAGGGACAAAGGCCATTAAAAAAAGAGAAAAGGCCCGAAAAATGAGAGAAAAAAGAGAGAAGGGACAATGTTACTATACTTTTACCACACTTGTGCTTCAAAGTAGCACCATGATCTTCATAGTAGAGAATCTCTCATGTTATCACTTTCATATACTAGTGGGAATTTTTCATTATAGAACTTGGCTTGTATATTCCAACAATGGGCCTCCTCAAGTGCCCTAGGTCTTCGTGAGCAAGCAAGTTGGATGCACACCCACTAGTTTCTTTTGTTGAGCTTTCATACATTTATAGCTCTAGTGCATCAGTTGCATGGCAATCCCTACTCCTTGCATTAACATCAATCGGTGGGCATCTCCATAGCCCATTGATTAGCCTTGTTGATGTGAGACTTTCTCCTTTTTTGTCTTCTCCGCATAACCCCCCTCATTGTATTCTATTCCACCCATAGTGCTATGTCCATGGCTCGCGCTCATATATTGCGTGAAAGTTTATAGGTTTGAGATTACTAAAGTATGAAACAATTGCTTGGCTTGTCATCGGGGTTGTGCATGATGAGAGCATTCTTGTGTGACGAAAATGAAACATGACTAAACTATATGATTTTGTAGGGATGAACTTTCTTTGGCCATGTTATTTTGAGAAGACATAATTGATTAGTTAGTATGCTTGAAGTATTATCATTTTTATGTCAGTATGAACTTTTGTCTCGAATCTTTCGGATCTGAATATTCATACCACAATTAAGAAGAATTACATTAAAATTATGCCAAGTAGCACTCCACATCAAAAATTCTATTTTTATCATTTACCTACTCAAGGACGAGCAGGAATTAAGCTTGGGGATGCTTGATACATCTCCAACGTATCTATAATTTTTGATTGCTCCATGCTATATTATTTACTGTTTTAGACATCATTGGGATTTATTATCCACTTTTATATTATTTTCGGGACTAACCTATTAACCGGAGGCCCAGCCCAGAATTGCTATTTTTTTGCCTGTTTTAGGGTTTCGAAGAAAAGGAATATCAAACGGAGTCCAAACGGAACGAAACCTTCGAAAACGTGATTTTCTCATGAGATAAGATCCAGGAGACTTGGACCCTCATTCAAGAAAGCCACGAGGTGGTCACGAGGGTGGAGGGCGCGCCCCCCCTGCCTTGTGGGCCCCTTGAAGCTCCACCGACGTACTTCTTCCTCCCATATATATCCACGTATCCCCAAACGATCAGAAGGGGAGCAAAAAACCTAATTCCACCGCCGCAACTTTCTGTATCCACGAGATCCCATCTTGGGGCCTGTTCCGGAGCTCCGCCGAAGGGGGCATCGATCACGGAGGGCTTCTACATCATCATCCAAGCCCCTCCGATGAAGTGGGAGTAGTTTACTTCAGACCTACGGGTCCATAGCTAGCAGCTAGATGACTTCTTCTCTCTTTTTGGATCTCAATACAATGTTGTCCCCCTCTCTTGTGGAGATCTATTCGATGTAATCTTCTTTTTGCGGTGTGTTTGTTGAGACCGATGAATTGTGGGTTTATGATCAAGTCTATCTATGAATAATATTTGAATCTTCTCTGAATTCTTTTATGTATGATTGGTTATCTTTGCAAGTCTCTTCGAACTATCCGTTTGGTTTAGCCTACTAGATTGGTTGTTCTTGCCATGGGAGAAGTGCTTAGCTTTGGGTTCAATCTTGAAGTGTCCTTTCCCAGTGATAGAAGGGGCAGCAAGGCACGTATTGTATTGTTGCCATCGAGGATAACAAGATGGGTTTTTATCATATTGCATGAAACTATCCCTCTACATCATGTCATCTTGCTTAAGGCGTTACTCTGTTTTTAACATAATACTCTAGATGCATGCTGGATAGCGGTCGATGAGTGGAGTAATAGTAGTAGATGCAGAATCATTTCGGTCTACTTGTCTCGGACGTGATGCCTATATACATGATCATACCTAGATATTCTCATAACTATGCTCAATTCTGTCAATTGCTCAACAGTAATTTGTTCACCCGCCGTAGAATACTTATGCTCTTGAGAGAAGCCACTAGTGAAACCTATGGCCCCCGGGTCTCTTTCTCATCATATCAATCTCCATTACTTTATTATTGTTTTGCTTTTACTCCGCTTTTACTTTTTACTTTGCATCTCTATACAAAAATACCAAAAAAAATTATTTATCATCTCTATCATATCTCACTTTCGTAAGTGACCTTGAAGGGATTGACAACCCCTAAGCGCGTTGGTTGCGTTGAGCTATTGTTTTTGTGTAGGTAGGAGGGACTCGAGCGTAGCCTCCTACTGGATTGATACCTTGGTTCTCAAAAACTGAGGGAAATACTTACGCTACTTTGCTGCATCATCCCTTCCTCTTCGGGGAAATCCAACGTAGTGCTCAAGAGGTAGCAGCGACCTCTGAGGGGAAGAAGCGAGCCGCAGCTCAGGCAGCAGCTGCTCGCGAGGCGGCGCTGAAGGACGCCAAGGCCACCCAAGGTCGCTGCCAGGTGCTAGAGGCTGAGCTGAAGATCCTGCATGACGAGCGTGCTGAAGTTGCCCGTGGCCGTATGGCGGAGGAAGAGAGGATGAAGGCCCAGGAGGACGCCGTCAAGGGTCGCGACACCGAGTTGGAGCAGGCGCAGGCCGCTGAGCGCGGCCGGCTAGAGGAGGTGGAGCAAAAGGAGCAGGCTGAAAAGATCGAACTCGATGCCAAGGAGAAGGTTCTGGCCGAGGACCGTGCGGCCTTCACGCTTCTGGAGAAGAGGTCTTGCGAGGCCATGAAGTCACTCTATGAGAAGGGCTTGGAGAAGCCGTTGGCCACCAATGAGGACAGCCCAGCCCAGTTGCTTCCCTACTTGGTCGAGGCGCTTGAGGAAGTCGTGCGCGGCATCAGACCCATGGCAGAGGCAGAGGCTCGCGTCTTTTCTTCAGCAGCGCTGACGCGTGTCTTCAGCCACCTCCATCTTCGTGATCCTGCCGCCCACCTTGACGAGCTGCTGGAGCCCGTGGCTGATGAACACTGCGCAGCCGCGGCCGCAGCCGTGAAAGGTCTGGAAGCCCTGCTGGAGAAGTTTGACGCCTTCGCCCCGCGCCTTCGACCGGTGGTGTAGGTGAAGGTGACGCCACCTAGGAGGGGGCACCTCTTGCAGGTGCTGGCGGTATCGAGGTATGACTGGCTTGCGGCTCCTTTCCCGTTGAAGCTCCTGCAGCATGTAGCGTGCCTCGTGGAGGCGTTTAAACTTGTGTTTGATATTCGGAAAACAATATGTCTTGTAATATTTTCTTTGAGATTTTGCGATTTCATTCCCATTTGCTTTACGTTCTACGTCGGCAGAGCCCGACCCCGCACATACCTCAGCCACCATTGGGCCGACCAGATCATCAGGACGGTCCAAGGAGTGAGGGGCTACATGGTCAGTTAGGCTCCTGAGTCGCGATGCTCAGGAGTCCCCCCTTGACGCTCAAACAGCTTGTGGAAAGGAGATGCAATGGTAGGTCTTGTGTTCTATGTCGGCAGGGCTCAATCCCGCGCATACCTCAACCGCCATTGGTCCGACCGGATCACCAGGATGGGCCAAGGAGTGAGGGGCTACGTGATCAGTTAGGCTCCTGAGTCGCGATGCTCTGGAGTCCCCTTGACGTTCAAACAACCTTCATACCTTGGCTCCGCTTGGGAGGGCGCGCGACTACCAGGTCCGAGGGACCTGGCGGGGTGGCATATGCTTGGGCATGACCCGAGCGCAGCCCCCGTGCCCAGCCCCCTCACGCGGCTCTCCCGAGGGGAGGCGTTGCGTTGAGGCTAGACACCGAGCCTGAAGGCTCCCTGAGGTTGATACGGCCGTGAGGCCACCCTTAGTTGTTTATCACCAGCACGGACCATGGCGCTTCCGCACTTGCACGGGCATAGCCGCTCCTCGGCAGTGTCGAATGCCAGCGTGGAGCAGGTGCTTCCACTGGTACGTGGGAGGGGACTCCCTACTGTGGAGAGCCCCGGGGGCGTGTACAACCCCGCCCTGACATGTGGCTTGCACGACAGTTTTGTTAGGGTTTGATCCCTAGTATCCACTATGTTCTGAGATTGATGTTGCTATCACTTTGCTATGCTTAATGCTTGTCACTAGGGCCCGAGTGCCATGATTTCAGATTTGAACCTATTATGTTTTCATCAATATATGAGAGTTCTTGATCCTATCTTGCAAGTCTATAGTCACCTATTATGTGTTATGATTCGTTAACCCCGAAGTGACAATAATCGGGATACTTACTGGTGATGACCGTAGTTTGAGGAGTTAATGTATTCACTATGTGTTAATGCTTTGGTCCGGTACTCTATTTAAAGGAGGCCTTAATATCCCTTAGTTTCCGCTAGTACACCGCTGCCACGGGAGGGTAGGACAAAATATGTCATGCAAGTTCTTTTCCATAAGCACGTATGACTATATTCGGAATACATGCCTACATTACATTGATGAATTGGAGCTAGTTCTGTGTCACCCTAGGTTATGACTGTTACATGATGAACCGCATCCGACATAATTCTCTATCACCGATCCATTGCCTACGAGCTTTCCATATATTGTTCTTCGCTTATTTACTTTTCCGTTACTATTGCTATCATCACTACAAATACCAAAAACATTACTTTTGCTACTGTTACCACTACTATCATATTACTTTGCTACTAAATACTTTGCTGCAGATATTAAGTTTCCAGGTGTGGTTGAATTGACAACTCAGCTGCTAATACTTGAGAATATTCTTTGGCTCCCCTTGTGTCGAATCAATAAATTTGGGTTGAATACTCTACCCTCGAAAACTGTTGCGATCCCCTATACTTGTGGGTTATCAAGACTATTTTCTGGCGATGTTGCCGGGGAGCGTAGCTCTATTCTTTGAGTCACTTGGGATTTATATCTGCTTATCATTATGAAGAACTTGAGAGATCCAAAAACCAATATTTATCCCTCAACTACGAGGGGAGGTAAGGAACTGCCATCTAGCTCTGCACTTGATTCACCTTCTGTTTTGAGTAAGCTTGCGACTCCTAAACCTGCTTCTGCTATTCGTTCTGATATGTCGCATGTTATTGATGATGCCACTTCTGCTATGCATGATACTTATGATGAAACTACTTCTATGCTTGATACTACTGTGCCACTTGGTGAATTTCTTGATGAACAACTTGCTAGGGTTAGAGAGAGTGAAAATATTGAATCTGATAATATTGATGAAAGTGATGATGAAGACTCTCCCTCTAATGAATATGAATCACCTGTTATTCCCGAGGGTTATGTTTTTGAAAAATAAGCTGCTTTAGCTATTTTAGCTTGCAAAGATAGATATGAACTCAAGAGGTTATTAGCTAAATGGAAGCAGCAATCTCTTAATGCTAGAATGAAACCCGACCTTGCTTTTGCTACTTCACCTATCTATGTTACTGATAAGGATTATGAATTCTCTGTTGATCCTGATATAATTAATTTGATTGAATCTGATCCTCTTCATGGCTATGAATCTGAAACTATTGTGGCACATCTTACTAAATTAAATGATATAGCCACCCTGTTCACTAATGATGAGAGAACTCGCTACTTTTATATCCTTACAATATTTCCGTTCTCATTAAAGGGTGATTCTAAGATATGGTTTAATTCTCTTGATCCTGATTGTGTGCGTAGTCCCCATGATATGATTTATTACTTCTCTGCTAAATATTTCCCTCCTCATAAGAAGCAAGCTGCTTTGAGGGATATATATATATATATATAATTTTGTGCAAATTGAGGAAGAGAGTCTCCCACAAGCTTGGGGGAGGCTTCTCAAGTTACTTAATGCTTTGCCTGATCATCCCCTTAAGAAAAATGAAATACTTGATATCTTTTATGATGGACTAACCGATGCTTCCAGAGATTACCTGGATAGTTGTGCTGGTTCTGTTTTCAGGGAAAGAACACCGCATGAAGCTGAAATTCTATTGAATAATATGTTCACAAATGAAAATAATTGGGCACTTCCTGAGCCTATTCCTAAACCAACTCCGAAGAAGAGAGGTGTTCTATTTCTCAGTCCTGAAGATATGCAAGAGGCAAAGAAATCTATGAAAAAAAAAGGTATTAAAGCCGAAGATATTAAGAATTTACCTCCTATTGAAGAAATACACGGTCTTAATTTACTGCCTGTTGAAGAAACATATGATCTTAATCCATTACCTATTGAAGAAACTCATGGTCTTGATAACCCGACACATGTAGTAAAGGTAAATTCTCTCTATAGATATGATAAAGCTGAAATCCCATTTACTAAGTTTTCTAGCCCATGCTTAGATGAGTTTGATAAATTTATGGTTACACAAGAAGACTTCAATGCTTATTTTGGTAGACAATTGAAATACAATTAAAATATGCTTGAACACTTGGGTGATTATATGGCTAATGTTAAAGGTGAATTAAACTTATTAGTAAACATGCTTCTATGCTTACCACTCAAGTAGAACAAGTACTTAAAGCTCAAAATGATTTGCTCAATGAATTGAATAGTAAGAATAATGATTATGCTGTTAGAGTGGCTACTAGAACTGGTAGAATGACTCAGGAACCTTTGTATCCTGAAGGCCATCCTAAGAGAATTGAGCAAGATTCTTAGAGAAATAATATAGATGCACCTAGTCCTTCTAAAAGGAAGAAAAACAAAAATGATATGACTTTCCATGCTTCTAGTGAACCTATTGCTCAAGCACCTGAGAATCGAAATGATATTTCTATGTATGATGTTGAAACACAATCTGGTAATGAACCTGAAACTAGTGATAATATTAATGATAATGTTCATGATGATGCTCAACCTAGTAATGATAATGATATAGAAATTGAACCTGCTGTTGATCTTGATAACCCACAATCAAAGAATCAACGTTACGATAAGAAAGACTTTGTTGCTAGGAAACATGGTAAAGAAAGAGAACCATGGGTTCAGAACCCCATGCCTTTTCCTCCCAAACCATCCAAGAAAAAGGATGATGAGGATTTTGAGCGCTTTGCTGAAATGATTAGACCTATCTTTTTGCGTATGCGATTAACTAATATGCTTAAAATGAATCCTTATGCTAAGTATATGAAAGAAATTGTTACAAATAAGAGAAAGATACCGAAAGCTGAAATTTTCACCATGCTTGGTAATTATACTTTTAAGGGTGGAATACCAAAGAAACTTGGAGATCCAGGAGTACCCACTATACCATGCTCCATTAAAAGAAACTATGTTAAAACTGCTTTATGTGATCTTGGAGCCGGTGTTAGTGTTATGCCTCTCTCTTTATATCGTAGACTTGACTTGAATAAGTTGACACCTACTGAAATACCTTTGCAAATGGCTGATAAATCAACAGCTATACCTGTTGGTATTTGTGAGGACGTGCCTGTTGTAGTTGCAAACATTACTATTTTAACGGACTTTGTTATTCTTGATATTCCCCAAGACGATAGTATGTCTATTATTCTTGGAAGACCCTTTTTGAATACTGCAGGGCTGTTATTGATTGCACTAAGGGCAATGTCACTTTTCATGTTAATGGTAATAAGCATACGGTACACTTTCCGAGGAAACAACCTCAAGTTCATAGTATCAACTCTATTGGAAAAATTTCATCGATTATATTTGGAGGTTTTGAATTTCCTCTTCCTACTGTCAAGAAGAAATATGATATTCTTATTATTGGGGATGTGCATATCCCCGTTGAGGTAACATAGTGTTATTCGAAATTTCTCTGGTTCCATGTTATTCGGAATGAGTTCGTTAACAAGACTTGATCAACCTTGTTAGTGGATTCCTTTTGATGAGGATGAGATGGATGAAACTAGAAGGCACAACCTTCTGTACCCTCTTTCTACTTTCTGTTATTTATATTAAATAAAATAAAAATAAGTATTTTCCATCTGTTATCTGAATTATCCGTGCAATATAAAAATACCTCAAAAATAAAAGTTCTCCAAATGCCCTAAAATTTAAATATGATTTTTTTCTGGAATATTTGAGAATATTTGGCACCAAGAACACAACACGGGGGGCATCCACCTGGCCACGAGTGTGGAGGGCGCGCCCCCTGCCTCGTGGGCCCACGATGGCCCTCCTCCACTTATTCCTGCACCCACACACTCCTTCTTCCTCCCACAAACACAAATATCCAGCTCAAACCCGAGTCCAAGCTCATTTTGCTGCCATTTTCGATCTCCTTGCTCAAAGCACCTCTCACAAAACTGCTTGGGGAGATTGTTCCTTGGTATGTGACTCCTCCATTGGTCCAATTAGTTTTTGTTCTAGTGCTTTATTCATTGCAAATTTGTGCTGCCTAGGTGACCATGTTCTTGAGCTTGCATGTCAAATTTATATGGTCAAAAGTAGTTCTAATGCATGATATAGGCTCTAGGCACTTGTAGGAGTTGTTGCTATCAATTTTGTTGAGCTTGGTTCACTTTTGTTTGAAGTTACTAAAAATTTCAGAATTTTTTCAGAGGAAGAAATATGCTTAGGAACATGTACCAAGGTGGTTCTTCAAGGAAGCAAGGACCCAGGCTTGCAATGCGTGATGCTGATGAAGAGCCACCAAGAGACGCTCTAGTGCGTCCTTGTGAATGGCCTTCGGAAAACTTATGGATCGAGCGGGAATTAAGGAAGAATTTAACGCATATTTGCGTAACGCTGATCTTGTGAGCTTCGAGGTAGAAAAGTGCCGCCAGTATCACTATCTCACTAGTTCCTTTGTGAGGAGGCAAAAGGAAGATATGTTATTACCAGAGAGGAGGCAGATGAGTACGAGAGGAGGGCGGAGGCCGCTCGTCGCCACGCTACAGCTCAGGAGGCGATAGCCGCTGCATCGTAGTACGACCCCAACTATTACTATGGATATCCGCCAGGCCAGCCGTGGCCATAGACCAACTTAGGCCAAAAGCCTAAGCTAGTGGGAGTACGTATTTCCCACCGACATTACATTCGTGTTCACACACTCATTGCTAGATGTCGGTGCTTATAATTTGTCATTGCATCCTCCATGCTAGTTTATTTTCCTTTTTATGCTTTCTTCCTGTGCGTTTAATAAACCTTGAGAAAAAGAATAGTTGTAGCTTTTAATTAGTTTACTTTCCATGCTTGTAGTAGTAATTAAAAAGGAAACCCAAAAAGATTTCCTGTTCTTCTTTTGCTTGTTGGGAGCTTTCCCGTGTAAATAGTTTTATTTCTTTTCTTTTCTTTGGGGGTCGATAGGAGAAGACCATAATTAAATTGTTGAAGTGGCTCTTATATGCATTATTGTTGATTTGACAAAGAGCCCATATCGCCTTGTCTTCTCCTTTTTATTGAATGCTTGCAGATTCCAGCATAGTCCGATGCATGTGTACTCTTAATATTATTCACATCATTCGGTCGTGCAAGTGAAAGGCAATTATGACGATATATGATGGACTGACTGAGATGAGAAAAGCCGGTATGAACTCGACCTCTCTTGTTTTTGTAAATATGATTAGTTCATCATTCCTGATTCAGCCTATTATGAATAAACATGTTTGCAATGAAAACTAGAGATCGTAGTTTCTTGTGCCATGCTTGATTAGCTAGGAGCTTATAATGGTTTACCTTACGTGCCAACATGCTATTAAAATGGTTGTGATGTGGTATGATAGGGTGGTATCCCCCTGTGAATGATTTAAGTGACTTGACTTGGCACATGTTCACGCATGTAGTTGAAACAAAATCAACATAGCCTTCACGATATTTATGTTCATGGTGGATTATATCCTACTCATGCTTGCATTCGGTGTTGATTAACTTTAATGCATGTTCATGACTGTTGTCGCTCTCTAGCTTGTCGCTTCCCAGTCTTTTGCTAGCCTTCACCTATACTAAGCGGGAATACTGCTTGTGCATCCAACTCCATAAACCCCAAGGTTGTTCCATATGAGTCCACCATACCTACGTATATACGGTATCTACCTGCCATTCCAAGTAAATTTGTATGTGCCAAACTCTAAACCTTCAAATAAATATCCTGTTTTGTATGCTCGAATAGCTCATGTATCAACTAGGGCTGTCCGTATCTTCCATGTTAGGCGGGTCATTCTCAAGAGGAGTGGACTCCGCTCCTCACTCATGAGAAAATGGCTGGTCACCGGGATGCCCAGTCCCATGCTTTATGCAAACTAAATCAAAATAATTGCAAACAAAACTCCCCCTGGGACTCTTGTTAGTTGGAGGCACTCGTTGTTTCGAGCAAGCCATGGATTGATGCTTGTTGGTGGAGGGGGAGTATAAACTTTACCATTCTGTTTGGGAACGGCCTATAATGTGTGTAGCATGGAAGATATCGCCATCTCTTGGTTGTTATGTTGATAATGAAAGTATACCGCTCAAAATATTATTCACCTCTATTTCAAAACCGAGCTCTGGAACCTCTACAAATCCCTGCTTCCCTCTGCGAAGGGCCTATCTATTTACTTTTATGTTGAGTCATCATCCTCTTATTAAAAAGCACCAGTTGGAGAGCACCGCTGTCATTTGCATTCATTACTGTTAGTTTACATTGAGTATGACTTGACTGGATCTCTTTTACCATGAATTACAATGTCTAGTCAGTCCTTGATCTTTAAAGGTGCTCTGCATTTATGTTTTGCGGTCTCAGAAAGGGCTAGTGAGATACCATCTTGTTATATCATATTATGATTGTTTTGAGAAAGTGTTGTCATCCGAGATTTATTATTGTTGCTCGCTAGTTGATTATGCCATTGATATGAGTAAACATGAGACCTATGCGTTATCGTGAATATGGTTAGTTCATAATCTTTGCTGAAAACTTGAATGCTAGCTTTACATATTCACAACAACAAGAGCAAACAGAGTTTATAAAAGTTTTTCTTTATCACTTTCAGTTTATCAACTGAATTGCTTGAGGACAAGCAAAGGTTTAAGCTCGGGGGAGTTGATACGTCTCCATCGTATCTACTTTTCCATACACTTTTGCCCTTGTTTTGGACTCTAACTTGCATGATTTGAATGGAACTAACCCGGACTGACGCTGTTTTCAGCATAATTGCCATGGTGTTATTTATGTGCAGAAGCAAAAGTTCTCGGAATGACCTGAAACTTCACGAAACATATTTTCAGAAATAATAAAAATCCTAGCAAAAGATGAAGACCAGGGGGCCCACACCCTAGCCACGAGGGTGGGGGCGCGCATGCCCCCCCTAGGGCGTGCCCCCTACCTCATGGGTCCCCTGGAGCTCCTCCGACCTCGACTCCAACTCTATATATTTGCTTTCGGGGAGAAAAAATTGAAGAAGGATTCATCGTGTTTTACGATACGGAGCCACCGCCAAGCCCTAAAACCTCTCGGGAGGGATGATCTGGAGTCCGTTCGGGGCTCCGGAGAGGGGAATCCATTGCCATCGTCATCATCAACCATCCTCCATCACCAATTTCATGATGCTCACCGCCGTGCGTGAGTAATTCCATCGTAGGCTTGCTGGACGGTGATGGTTGGATGAGATCTATCATGTAATCAAGTTAGTTTTGTTAGGGTTTGATCCCTAGTATCCACTATGTTCTGAGATTGATGTTGCTATGACTTTGCTATGCTTAATGCTTGTCACTAGGGCCCGAGTGCCATGATTTCAGATCTGAACCTATTATGTTTTCATCAATATATGAGAGTTCTTGATACTATCTTGCAAGTCTATAGTCACCTATTATGTGTTATGATCCGTTAACCCCGAAGTGACAATAATCGGGATACTTACCGGTGATGACCGTAGTTTGAGGAGTTCATGTATTCACTATGTGTTAATGCTTTCGTCCGGTACTCTATTAAAAGGAGGCCTTAATATCCCTTAGTTTCCGCTAGGATCCCGCTAACACGGGAGGGTAGGACAAAACATGGCATGCAAGTTCTTTTCCATAAGCACGTATGACTATATTCGGAATACATGCCTACATTACATTGATGAAATGGAGCTAGTTCTGTGTCACCCTAGGTTATGACTGTTACATGATGAACCGCATCCGGCATAATTCTCTATCACCGATCCATTGCCTACGAGCTTTCCATATATTGTTCTTCGCTTATTTACTTTTCCGTTGCTATTGCTATCATCACTACAAAATACCAAAAACATTACTTTTGCTACCGTTACCTTTTGCTACCGTTACCTTTTGCTACCATTACCACTACTATCATATTACTTTGCTACTAAATACTTTGCCGCAGATATTAACTTTCCAGGTGTGGTTGAATTGACAACTCAGCTGCTATTACTTGAGAATATTCTTTGGCTCCCTGTTGGGGATATTACTACTGGACGTAAACTGGCCTTATGTAGCCGGGTTGACTCTTTGAAGATTAGAAGCCCATGAAGATGTAAATATGATGGCGCTTTATGGAGGGCCCAAAGGCGGGTTACAGTCTGTAAATGTAAACCGTCCTAGTCATGTAACTTGTATAGTAAGATAGAAAGTGAGAGGCCGAACCGGATACGTTTATAAACCGGCTTCGGGACTCTGTAGCCCGGCAGGCGTCAACCTATGTATATAAAGGGACGGCCCGGCCGCGGTTTAGGGATAGACAACAACAACTCGAGAGCCAGACAAAGCGGATTCGCTCCCTGGCCTTCGAAACCCTAGCAATACCAATCACAACTAGACGTAGGCTTTTACCTTCATCGAAGGGGCCGAACTAGTATAAACTCCCGTGTCCCCTTGTCCGGTTTAACCCCTTTAAGCTAACCCGTCCCGATGGCTCCACGACTAAGTCCTTTCACGAGGACATCTGCCGTGACAAACCCACGGTAGTTGGCACCCACCGTGGGGCTATCACATGATGGTTTTGAGTTCTTGAAGGGCAGCTTCATGGACTCAAGGGATACGCTGTGGGCCGGATGACGAAGAGTCGCCGCGGAAAGCTCTACATCGACAACGCAGGATGGGGTCCCGTGGCCGATTCAGTTGAATATGGGTACCGGGTCCCCTTTGGCGGGATTCACGTCTTCATCGGCAAGATCGGCGAACCGGCCCCCGAGCCAGACATCGGCACCGACATCATCGAAATGGCTCGGCGTGCAAGTTCTTTGCCGGTTCAACCCGAGGCAAGGCATGTTTTCATAGGTGTCGTCCATGGATCAGGGTACGAGGACGGACCGGTGTCCGATGGAGAAACCGTAGTCTGCTCTGATGACGAGTCTTCTGGAGAAACCGAATCGCTTTACCAGTTGCAGGACGACCGGATTGAGGGAGGATCCGAGGGCAACAGTATTCCGGATTCCCCCGGTCTGCCAAACCGGGCCGCCATCTTCATGGCCGGCACACAATCGGTGCCTCATTCATCTACCGCCGCAGCAATGCTTTCCGGTTCAATGACGGCCACACCAGCAGGGGCAGGAAGCTCGGCGCCACCAACGGCCCAAGTCTTGTCTGATTTGTTCGACGCTCTGGCAACATTGATGTCCGTGGAGGTAGATGCAGCAGCCAGAGATCAGCACGATGCGGAGATTGCAAAAGTGAAAGATCAGATAGCCCAGGCTAAAGCTGGCCTGGTAGTAGAGAACACCAGGATGGCTACGGAGCGGGCCGAGTTGGAAGCACAGGCTTACCGGATTAGACTGGATCAGAATGCTTCAGAGGAAGTCATGAGAAGAAGGTACTGATCATGTCTCCCGTCAGTTTATGAGCCGCAGAATCTTTTTAACACGCCAGGTGCAGGAGCTGGTAACCGACCCATGCTAAACCGGGCGGGGGCGCCGGGAGCAGGAGCGCCGGTTCAGCCGCACACGACGGACCTGCCTCGCCAGAACAACGTTGCACCATCAACGCCTCCCGGGCATTATTCCAACCCATTGGACAACATTGTGGCTGCCGCTTCACGCCTGGCGGCCCTCCCAACCGAAGGCGAGTCACCAGTTGCAGTGGAAGCACGTCGGGCCAGGGATCTCCTTCAGACAGCACTAAATCAACAACAAGCATATTCACACAGCCGTGAGAGGATT
Source organism: Triticum aestivum (assembly GCF_018294505.1). Classification (NCBI taxonomy): domain Eukaryota; kingdom Viridiplantae; phylum Streptophyta; class Magnoliopsida; order Poales; family Poaceae; genus Triticum; species Triticum aestivum. Next base: position 470,592,822 of record NC_057794.1, read on the forward strand.
CATTCCACTCCATGTCCAAGCCGGAGTTATAGCAGACACGTGGAAGACGAACCGGCCGTGTCCAGTAGTGCACGCCGCCGAAATTTGCCACGAGGGAACAACCCGGCTGGGGGAGGTGCTAATGCGCAAGATGTTGTGGACCATGGCCGCGCACGTCGAGAGGCCGAGTTGACAGCTCGACACGAAGCACGACAGCATACTTTGGTTCACCCCACCGCCTTCGTGGAGTCAGGGGCATTGTTCAGTTCCTTAGGGGTACCGTGTTTAACTCCTGCTTTGCATAATGTGCGATTACCCAAGGATTTCAAGGGACCTTGTAAGGTACAAATTATACCGCCGATTTGTAGCCGGAGGCGTGGGTGGAGAGCTATGAGATGGCAATGGAGATGTTAGATGTGGATGAGGTGGTGTGTGCTAAATATTTCACCATGATGTTGAAAGGAACAGCTCGCACTTGGTTGAAGAGCTTGCCGACCAACTCTATTGGATCATGGGCCGAACTGAAGCACCGGTTTATCCAGAACTTCAAGGATACGTGTAAGCAGCCAATGCCAATTGTAGATATGGCCGCTTGTGTCCAAGAGGAAGGGGAGTCCACGACCCATTGGGTCAAACGGGTCTCAGCGATTTTGCATTCATCAGATCGTATCAACGCAGACACCGCAGTGTTAACGTTAGAGGGTAATTGCCGTTTCAAACCGTTGAAACAGAAGTTGGGAAGGCTCAAACGTCACTGCAATGACATGTCAACACTCATGGCCGCTTTGGTTAAATACGCCGATTCAGATAATACCAAGGATCCGGATTCAGAGGAAGACAAACCGGAGAAGGGTAAGAAGACCGACAATGCCAAAGGCCAACAACACAATCTGGCAGGCCATGGAAACGCTGGTAAGCGCAAGGCTGACAGTGGTTTGGACTTTGTCGCAAATATGAACGCGCAGGAGAATGGCCAGCGCCGCAAAGGCAAGCAAGCCCAGAGGGGTGGAGGTCCAGGCAACAATTTGGAGCGTTTGTTAAATCAGCCCTATCCAAAGCATGGATCGAAGGAGAAACCGGCATCACATCTCTGGAAAGATTGTTATATCATGCGGGATTTCAAGAATTCCAATATGTTCCAATATGACAACGGCCCGCCCGGCGGTTCTGGAGGAGGTTTCCACGGGCCGGGTTACAGAGGTGGTGGTTCCGGTTCAGGGTTTCCAGGCAATCAAACCGGATACGTCAATCAAGGACACCAAGGCAACCAGGGAGGTTACAACCATCAGGGGAGTCAGCAGCAGTAGCAGCAGTCGAGTTATCAGAGCAATCCCAAACAACTGAACAGCGGGCAATATCATGTCTTCACTACTAGTTTGTGCAAACGTGATCAGAAGCTTCACAAAAGGGTAGTCAACTCTGTTGAGCCGGCAGTACCTCAGTATTTACGCTGGTCGGAGCAACCTATTTTGTGGAGCAGAGAGGATCACCCGCCCCGGGTTGATAATCCAGGTCATTTGGCCTTGGTGGTAGCCCCTCAAGTTGGGGGATACAAGTTCACTAAAGTGCTCATGGATGGGGGAAGTAGTATCAATATTTTGTATTATGATACATTCCGCCGTATGGGGTTGACAGATAAGGATCTTAAACCGTCGAATACGGTATTTCATGGTGTGGTGCCTGGTAAGTCTGCATATCCTGTTGGTAAGATAGCTTTGGAGGTAGCTTTTGGAGATGACTACGATTCAAGGTCAGAAACATTGACATTTGAGGTGGTGAAGATCAAAAGTCCGTACCACGCCTTGTTTGGGCGGCCGGTTTATGCTAAGTTTATGGCAAGGCCATGTTATGTTTACCTACAGCTTAAAATGCCAGGTCATAAGGGGACTATCACAGTACATGGAAGTAGAAAGATTGCTTTGGAGTGTGAAGAAGGCGATGCGGCTTATGCTGAGTCGGTTTGTGCCACGGAGGAGTTAAAATTCTATAAGGAGCAAGTTGATCCGGCAGACATGACCTCCTTAAAAAAGCCAACTACGGAACATGATCCAGCATTGAAGTTCAAATCAGCTACAGACACTAAGATGGTTGACTTTGTCCCTGGCGATTCATCCAAACAGTTCAGCATCAGCGCTAACCTGGATCCAAATAGGAAAGCGCGCTCATCGAGTTCATCCGTGAGAATCGGGACATCTTTGCATGGAAACCTTCTGACATGCCAGGTGTACCGAGAGAACTCGCTGAGCACACACTCAACATTGATCCTAAATTCAAACCGGTCCAACAGTTCCTCCGCCGTTTCAACGAGGAAAGGCGCAAGGCTATAGGTGAAGAGGTCGCCCGTTTGTTGGCTGCTGGGTTTATTGTTGAAGTTTTTCATCCAGAGTGGTTAGCCAATCCGGTGCTGGTTCTTAAGAAAAACGGCACTTGGCACATGTGTGTGGACTACACAGATTTAAACAAGGCTTGCCCTGCAGACCCCTTTGCTCTCCCTCGCATTGATCAGATAATTGATGCTACGGCGGGTTGTGACCGTTTGTGTTTTTTGGATGCTTACTCTGGTTATCATCAGATCAAAATGGCAGTCAAGGACCAGGACAAGACAACCTTTATAACTCCCTTTGGAGCCTTCTGCTATGTTTCCATGCCCTTTGGACTCAAGAGTGCCCAGGCAACTTACCAGCGATGTGTTCAGAATTGCCTTCATAAGCAAATTGGGCGCAATGTTCATGCGTATGTAGATGATATTGTGGTCAAATCCAGAAAGAAGGAGACTTTGATAGATGATCTACGGGAAACCTTTGACAATCTTCGGGTTTACAAGATGATGCTCAATCCGGAGAAGTGTGTTTTTGGTGTCCCGACAGGGAAGCTCTTAGGATTTTTGGTTTCAAACAGAGGCGTTGAGGCTAATTCGGAAAAGATTGCAGCAATTACGTCCTTGGCTAAACCGGCGTGTATTAACGATGTGCAACGTCTGGCCGGCCGGATTACAGCCTTGAGCCGGTTTATCAGCCGCCTTGGAGAAAAGGCCATCCCCTTATATCAGATGCTCAAGAAAACGGATAACTTTGTCTAGAGTGAAGCAGCTGATAAGGCGTTTGAAGATCTGAAGAGGCAGCTCGTGGGACCGCCCGTGCTGGCAGCATCGATCGATAAAGAGCCATTATTATTATATGTGGCTGCTAATGCCCGGGCTGTCAACGTAGCCATTGTGGTAGAGCGCAAGGAGCCTGGCAAAGAGTATCCGGTTCAACGACCGGTTTATTATATTAGTGAGGTGCTCATTGAGTCAAAGCAGAGGTATCCACATTGGCAGAAACTGGTGTATGGGGTGTTTATGGCAAGCCGGAAGCTCAAACACTATTTTCAGAGACATCCTATCACAATAGTCAGTTCAGCTCCTCTGGGCAACATCATTCAAAACAGAGAGGCAACTAGCCGGATTGCCAAGTGGGCCATTGAGCTTGGACCCCACGGGCTCAAATATATACCCCGCACGACGATCAAGTCCCAGGCACTCGTAGATTTCATCAACGATTGGACGGAGTTACAGGCACCTGAGGAGAAACCAGATAATACATATTGGACTATTCATTTTGATGGGTCCAGACAGTTAGAGGGTTCGGGGGCTGGAGTCGTATTAACTTCCCCACGAGGTGATAAGTTTTGTTATGTCCTCCGTTTAATGTTCCCTTGTACTAACAATGCAGCTGAATATGAGGCTTTACTCCATGGTCTTCGGATGGCTAAAGAGATGAATTTGAGCCGGGTTAAGTGCTTCGGCGATTCAGATCTAGTGGCTCAGCAAGTGTCTGGCACTTGGGATTCTAAGGACCCACTCATGGCTGCATATCGGCGAGAGGTGGACGCAGTGGCTGGTCACTTTAAAGGTTATCAGGTGGACCATATAGACCGGTGGAAGAATGAAGCGGCGGACGCTTTAAGTCGTCTTGGTTCCCAACGTAAACCGGTTCCGCCCAATGTCTTTCTTGATGTATTGCACAATCCGTCAGTCAAAATACCAACCGAAGAAGATTTGGCTATTCCTGATCCGGAGGCTCAGTTGGTGGCAGCTCTACATGCCATACCGGATTGGATGATCCCATATCTGGATTACATGAACCGGGGCGAGTTACCAGCTAAGGAAACATTGGCTCGATAGATAATCCGGCGTTCCAAGTCCATGACCATACCAACGGGGAGTAACATCGTTACAGTGTTTCAGGAGCAATTCAGCGATGCGTTTCTCCTCAAGAAGGTTGTGAGATTTTGCGAGAAATTCATGAAGGGGATTGTGTTCACCATGCCGGTTCAAAGTCGTTGGTTGCTAAAGCTTTTCGCCACGGTTTTTACTGGTTGACGGCGCATGCTGATGCGGAGGATTTAGTCAAAAGATGTGATGGATGTCAAAAGTTTGCCCGCCGTGTGCATGTTCCGGCTCAAGAGTTGCGGATGATTCCAATTACGTGGCCGTTTGCAACTTGGGGGCTGGATATGGTTGGACCCTTCAAGCGCTCCAAGAACAAGAAGACCCATCTATTAGTAGCAGTTGATAAATTCACTAAATGGGTAGAGGCAGAGCCATTCAGCAAGTGTGATGCAGCCACGGCGGTTCAATTCATCAAAAAGGTGATATTCCGGTTTGGCTTTCCACATAGCATTATAACAGATAATGGCACTAACTTGTCAAAAGGAGAGATGGAAGAATTCTATCAACATGAGCACATCCGGCTTGATCTAGCATCAGTGGCTCACCCCCAATCTAATGGTCAAGCGGAAAGGGCAAATCAAGAAATTCTACGGGGTATCAAACCAAGGCTTATGGTTCCCTTAAAGCGGACGCCGGGTTGTTGGGTCGAGGAGCTACCTTCTGTGTTATGGAGCATCAACACCACACCCAATAGGTCTATGGGTTACATGCCTTTCTTCATGGTTTATGGAGCGGAGGCGGTTCTTCCTAGTGACATCCGTCATGATTCGCCCCGTGTAGCAGCTTATGTTGAAGCTGATAATGAGAAGGCACGTCAGGATTCTCTGGACTAGTTGGATGAAGAGCGGGATCTTGCAGCAACACGTTTGGCGATTTATCAACAAGATCTTCGATGTTATCACAGCCGCCGGGTTAAAACTAGAACCTTTCAGGAAGGTGATTTGGTGCTCCGGCTCATCCAGGATCAGACTGATATGCACAAGTTATCCCCCCCTTGGCAAGGACCCTTTGTGGTCAGCAAAAATCTGCACAACGGATCCTACTACCTCATTGATGTTTGAGAGCATGAAGACTCACGTCAATCGGAGGAGGAGACAAAGCAGCCATGGAACATAGCTCTCCTTCGACCTTACTATACTTGAAGCCATGGGCTCTTCACCTGTACATATTTATGACAGTGTATATACCATATAATAAACCAGAGCCTCCGTTATAAGCGGGGTATCTGTTCTTTCTTATATCATATGTGTGCTTTTACAAGTTAATGGTCAAAGCGGAGTCTTTGTTAAACCGGCTTTAGCAGTTGCATAAAGATAAAGAAAATTACTAGGGGGCTTGGTTATGTTTGAACCACAGCTACACCTCTTGATAGGCATTTCAGCCACACAAGGAAAAATTTGTGGAGCCAAAGAGGGTATTGTACACAGTACAAACTCAAACATAGGCACACGCTGAGCATCGCTCACAAAGTTACTTGGGGGCTCTTTTTTGCAAAGCAACAAAGAGTTTGAAAGGACCCTCGTAATTTGCTATCAAGCCACGGCTTGGAAGCCTGGTGTATTCACCTAAAACCCCGGGTTAACCTACCTTCATCAAGTAAGCCACTCCTATCCAGGTAATCCTGGCATGACCCATCGAACATGTGACAAGTCAATCTTTCACAGACCCTGAACTAGTCACAGTTAAAATGATGATTGGTTAGTTGGAGGCCCATCTGTCAGGACCCCGACTCAATGCCACATCGATCTAGCATGTAACACCTCATATCACTTTGCGGCCTCACGCACGGTATTCCCACGGGTGTCGCCTTACCTTTGCCCGGGACCGTTTGCGCCTTTTGGCACACGTATATGACAGTGTCGCTAGCATCCATATGATAAGGAGCCCGGGCTGACATGGCTAGTCGTAAACCCAAAGCGGCACAGACTTACAGGGACAGGCATCCATGACCCAGCATCGAACGTGTCGGTCATCAGCGAGTGAATCCAGGCTGTAGCACTGGGCTAGCAGGACTCCGGTGAACCGGGCTGTAGCAGGCTAACAGGACTCCGGTATTCATCGCGTGACATTTCCCCGAAGGGACAGACACAGGAACGAAGAAGGACACATGCCGGCCAGCCTAAGTGTTCCGGAGCAGTAGCAAGCTACCATGGCTCAGTGGAAACACTAGGAGACATTTCCCGGTAAGAGAGGCTACTAAAGATAAACAACTAGATAGTCAGATCCCACACATACCAAGCATTTCAATAACATACACACAATATGCTCGATATGTGCAATACAACATGGCATCACAAAATGACTCTACGACTGAAGTAGTTTATTCAATAGGCTCCGAGGAGCGAGATATTACAAACATGGGTCTCATGACCCAACACTCAGAGCATACAAGTCAAAGCACAAGCGGAAGCTATCATGTCTGAGTACAGACAACTATAAATGAAAAAGGCTGAGAAGCCTGACTATCTATCAGATCATGCCGAGGGCACAAGATCGTAGCTGAGGTAACAAGCTAAACGTCGAAGACCACGCGGAAATACTAGTGAGACTGAAGTCTCTCTGCAAAAACATAAAATAGGCAAACGTGAGTACAAATGTACCCAGCAAGACTTACATCAGATCTATCTACATATGCATCATTATCAACAAAGGGGTGGTGGGGTTTAACTGCAGCAAGCCAGCTCTGACTCGGTGGCTATCCTAAACTACGACTGCAATGTAACTCTTTGAGGTGGCGCACACGAGTCCACATATTCACCAACCAATACCCCACTATGGATCCGCTCCCGTCTCCCTACGAGAACGCCATCCATAGCACTCACGCTTATCTTGCGTATTTTAGAGTATCCACTTTCACTTGTCTATGAACTGATATAAGCAACCCAGAGGTCCTTTTCCGTGGACACGGCTATTCGAATAGATTAGGTTAACCCTGCAGGGGTGTACTTCTTCACACACGCTCTCACCACTTACCGCCGTTTACACGACATGTACTCGGCAACCTTCAAGCGGAAGCCCAATGTGGGTGTCGGCCACGACCTACCTAATCACCTAAGTCTCTAGTCCAGGTTTATTGCCTATTCGGGTTCCATCCATGAGGAGATCCGGCCGGAGTTTCGCTCACAGCCCCAAACGATGTGTACAGGGTTCCGTGACACCAAACGGGCGCCCGGTTTACCCGGCCACGTGCCTACCGCATCACAGCCCACCCCTACGGTCAGCACTGCACACGGCCTCCAGCATACTACAAACACCAGAAACTACTTGCAACTCCTGGACAGAGGACAAGGGTGGTCAAGAAGCCGAGAGGGTCCATTGGTTTCGGGCCCAATGCGTGGTAGTAGCTGAATCATGGATCACAAACACAGAACTCAGTTCCTGAGGACGGCTTCAATGAGACAACCCACCATGTACTCCTACATGGCCTCTCACCGCTACCTTTACCAAATCGTGTTCACACACTTAGCTCACACACAGTAGGACATGTTCACACGCCTCTGATTCATCCGCGATGAATCGGACCTGACTCAACTCTAAGCAGTAGCAGGCATGACAAACAAACATGAATGAGTAGGCACAACAGGGCTCAAACAACTCCTACTCATGCTAGTGGGTTTCATCTATTTACTGTGGCAATGACAGGTCATGCAGAGGATAAAGGGGTTCAACTACCGCAGCATGTAACAGATGAATCGGTGTTGTCCTAATGCAGTAAAAGAGAGCAGGAGCGAGAGAGTAGGATTGTATCGGAATGAACAAGGGGGTTTTGCTTGCCTGGCACTTTTGAAGATAACATTGAGTCTTCATCAGTGTCAACGATCACATCATCGGTATCACGTCTATCGAGAGGGGACAAATACCGGCAACACAGAAGGAACACAATCAATGCAATGCACAATATGATGCATGATCATAACATGGCAAAATGAATGTGTTTTGAGCTAATGCAACTAGCAACAGATTAAATGAAGTTGGTTTGAATATAAAATTCAAATTCAAACTCCATATGTGATTATTCAAATGCCATTCACTTCATTTGCCCTAAAGAGTAGTGATAAGTTGTTCTAACATGCATGAAAATGGTACAGATGGATTCCTTGAATTTTTCTGATAATTTTTCATATATAAATTATTTAATTTGGAGTTACGGTTAATTTTCTATGATTTATTGAAGTTTTAGCTATTTTCTGGAATTTTCTGAATTTTTAGAATTAAAATAATTCCAGAAAATGAATTATGGCGTCAGCATGACCTCATGCTGACCTCAGCAGGTCAACGGGCGGTCCAGGTCAAACCTGACGTGTGGGGTCCACACGTCAGTGACACAGGGGCTACTCCCGCGTTGACCCGGGCTTTGACCCGCTACGGGGCCCACTGTCAGCGTCACGGGGTTAGTTTAACAGGGTCATTAGTGCTAATGACAGCGCCACGTCACTGGCCACCGGAGTTCGGCCGGCGGCGACCCGAAACGCGGCGGAAGTTCACCGGGGTTGCGCTACGGGCGGCGGCTGGACGCGCGAAGGGCACCAGAAGGTAGCCCGTGCCCGTGCGCATCTAGGGGGGCCAACGGAAGGTGCGGGGGTGGCCGGGGTTCGCCGGAATGGAGCCCGAGGCGGCGCCGGAGTTCGGGCCTCGGCGAAAACGGCGTTGTGGAGCACGGGCGAGTGAGGTAAAGCATTGCGCAGCCTCCTGGAGTCACCACGAGCTCGGTGAGATGCACGGGCGCGACCCGTTCGAGCTCAGGCCACGGCGGCGACATGGTCAGCGGCGGCCGGAGTTCAGCCGCGACGGGCTATGGCCTAGAGCTCGCAAACGTGAGGGGAGAGAGAGGGGTTCTGCACGGAGGCTCACCGCGGAGCTGTAGGGAGGGTCAGTGGGCTCGGGGGCGCGCCGGAGCGGCCGAATTCGACGGAGACGGCACCGGGGCCGAAGCTCGGAGATGATGACGATGGCGGCTGCTCGGGGCCCTTCCGGTCACGTGGCTCGGTGAGGGGGTTGGCGACGAGGTGCAGGAGCTCGGGAGCACGTCGGAGAGGGGAGGGGGTGGCCGTGGTCATGGCTACGGCGAGCGGCGCTCCCAGGTGCGTTCGGTGACGAGAGGGAGGGAGAACAGAGGAGGAGGAGGGGGTCCAGAGAGAGAGAGACGGTCGAGGGGGGTCGAGGCCGTCTCCGTGGTGTCGCGAGGGGGTCGGGGAGGCTGCCACGGCGAAGCAGGAGGTGGCCGGCGTCGGCGCGCGTGTGTCCAGCACGCAGCTGCTTCGTGCGCTGGCACGGGAAGAAGACAGGAGAAGGGGGCCAGGTGGGCTGGGCCGCGGGAGGAGCTGGGCCGGCTGGGCTGCACGGGTGAGGCCAGGTACTTCCTTCTCTTTTTTTATTTTTCTCTGTTCTGTTTCCCTTTTTATTTTATTTTGCCACTGTTTTCAAATTCAAAATAATTTCTTACAGTGCCAAAACATTCTGAAATATTTCATGTTACCTCTCTGGACTATTCCAAAAGTACATAAAACATTTCAAAGCATTTGAAAATATATTCATTATATATTATGAATATATCCCCAAATTCAAATAGATTATTGTTTTAAATCCAAAGACCAAATAATTCCTTAAAAATATTCCAGAATTTTGGTTTGATATATAACTCTTGCCAAAATTCACAAAACTATTTTTAGGGCATTTTGGATTCACAGAATGCAATTTAAAGGGTGCTTGCCCTTCTTTTAATTAGGGTTTTGAGGCTTCTGAATTCCTCAGTTCAAATTTCATTTGAATTTAAACATGATGCAGCAACCAAGCTAGTCCAAGGCCAGGGTAAAGCTAGGGATGTGACACCATCTTAAAAGGCTTTGTTAAATGGTTTAACTCAGAGGCCTGGCAGCCCATGAAAAGCCTCGATTTGGAGCCTGGCAGCTCGTAAAAAGCCTCGTATATTTTCCTATTTGAATTTTGTTTGTTGACAATCATAAGTATTTTTTGATAAACCAGCGTCCTTGACCCGGCTTACTTTCCAACCACCAGCTGTTGGCACATGATCAATTATAAACCGGTGGTCATTGACCCGGTCTGGTTTGACTAAATCACCAGTATTATAAAGAAAATCCGGTATTTATACCGGTCCCGTTTAATAGATAGACCAGCATTATGGAGATGAAATTATCAAATGTATCAGGTTGGTGTTAAACACCTTTGCTGTATACACATTTGCTCACTCAATGAGGTATGTTCTGTACATTATTTTTTGTATAAACACTTGATTATTCAGCTCAAGTACTATATACTTCTTGGATATTATGACATGTTTAGCGGTAAACCGCTAGACACTTTTAAGTTTTTTGTACCCAGGAAGGCAAGTCATCATAGACTATGCATAAAATATATCCGGAAGGGCGGCATAGATTGTCACAAAGTGTTATGAAACATGCTCGATGTCATGGCAGATAAACAAAGTTTCAGCTATCCTATTACATGAAGCTTCAAAGCGGCTCAAACAGTGCCATTGTTTTTCACAGTAGCCATGTAAATCGGCGACCGGATCGGGACTCTTCATCACGACGGTTTGACGGTTGCGGATCAGTTGGTGTAGGTACTTCTTCATCCCTCCCCAGCCGCTGGAAATCAGCCGTTGACCAATCGATTCCGGTTAAAGCTTGGAACAATGCTTCCTCATGAATAAGATCAGAAGGGTTAATATCAGGGGCATAAGTGTGCTTACGAATTGGAGGCACAAGTTCTTCGACTTCATGGATCTCGACCGGCTGTCTTCTCCCTTCTGCATCATAAAACGGTTGAAAATGGGACAAATCGGTGTCCTCAACCAATTTGCTGGCCGCTGGCTGCATCTGTTTGGTTAGCCGCCGAAGATCATCATTGTCAAAGTCTGAACTGTCTTCTTTAACGCCTGGATATCCTTTAATGATATGCTCCGCTTCAAGGTCTGGAATCCAGGCCTTGGCTCGAACAAGGGCGGTTAATGCTCCTGCTCTCGCAACAGCTCTTTTCAAGTCGGCAATGCACGCCGGTAACATGCCCAACTTCTCAAGGGTCTCCTTAATCAACGTTGGCGCCCGTTTGTTATAAGCCGCCGTATTAATGGCTCGCTGAGACCCATAGTATAGCTGCTCAACCAAGGTATATGCCGCTTTGAGCTTCATCCGCATATCTGCACCAAGATGAGTGATCCGAGTTCCTGCCAAAGATTTTGTCAACATTTTGGTTAGTTCTAAGATTCATTGACTAGTGCAACATACATAAACAGACACTTACCAAAGATAGTAGAGGTCATAGCGTTGATTTGGCGCTTCAAACCGGCTAGTTCTTCAACCACCGGTTTCAGGGCTTCCTCGGCATCTACAGCTCTTTTGGTCAAACCGACTTTTTCGGTTTCCCATTCAGCACGATCTCGGTTGAAGGATTCTTTCAAATTTTCCATTCCGGCCAGGGCCTGTGTCAGCTCCTCTTTGGCTTTTGCAGCTTCGGCTTGGTGAGACTTCACATTTTCTTGCATGTCAGAGTTTTGAGCATCTTTGCTTTTCAGTTCAGCCTGCAACATCGAAGGTATATTCAACAAAACAACATATTTATGCACTAAGTATAAAGCATATAACAAGTTATCCACTTCATACTTGGGGGCTAATGCCTATTTGCTCTCAAATACTACCCTCTATATAAGTCTCCAGCACAATGCAAGCATTATCCTTGACACTTGGGGGCTAGTGTATGTTTGTTCTAAACCGGCGGTGTGGATTAAAAACCGGATTAACTTGACAAGTTAAACCGGCCTTTGGGGGCTATGCTGCAGAACGTTATCTAATTTTTTCAAACATGAGTCTTCTCTATGATTGAGGACACACCTTTGCAAAGATCAATGATGGGATGCTTGAAGTGTTACAAAGACCTGGTTTATGATTAACAATCATAAAATGGCTCTTGGAGGCTACTTGGAATAGTATTTCAGCTATAAATTAATGTACAAGGGAGAAGCAGTTACCTCATATCGTTCTTTCATCAAATTCACCAAACCGGCTTCACAATCCCGGTTTGAGTGCAAACGGTTCAAGAAGCCGGAATGAAGTTCATCAGTGTTAGGATGAGCATAGTTTGATAGGTCGCTGCTCCATTTACCTTTATCCCTAGCAATTTGTTCTTCTTTGGCACTATAATGAGCCAAAATGACGGGATGACCAGGGGAGCTGTGGCCTGTTCCAGTAACAATAACATCATCACCTTGGCCTTTAGGATTTTTGGTGGATGATGATGGAATTTTAGTGTCTTTCATTGGATTAGCCCGGTTTGGTTCTGCCGGTTCAGTATCAGGGGCGGCAGGCTCATCATCTGTTGGTTCGTCAATGTGTTGGCCGTCAAGGGGCGGATCGTCAAAAGTTGTTTCAGGATGGAGGCCTTCCGGTTCACCAGTCTGCTCCGGTTCACCTCTTGGTTCTTCTTCTTCTTCTTCTTCAGCAACAGGGTCTTCTGGCGGATTGGTGACCCGAGCTTTCTTGCCGGGTCTGGATTTGGCCCTGCAAACAGAATAAAAAAGGGTTAACATCCTGTTCAAAAGATGTAGGGCGCATTGAAAGGAAAGGTTTTTCATAACTCACCTAGCCACAGTTTTCAAAGGGGGGAGTTGAGTTGCTATCGATTCACCAGAAGAGGAACGAGGTGTCACCTGATAATTTGAATCGGACGGATTAAGAGGCTGTCTGAAATAACCTGCCTTGGGATAAGAATGGTCAGAAGTAGGAGAGACCTCAGACCGGCGCTTCCGAACCGGAGTATGAGGTAAACCGGCAGAGGTGACCTGTTGGCCACTGTGTCGGGTTGTCCGGCGAGCTTCATGATGTTGAGTCTTCAAAATAAATGTTGGATCCAAGTGAGCAAGAGGATGAGAAAAGCTTACTTTCCGGATTGTTTGGCGAGTTTTTTGTGTTGGCATAGAGTCTGAACCGGAGGAAAGGGTAATTACCTCTACGTCCTCAGCCTGACTAGCTTCTGCCTCCTCTTGAGGAAGATCATTGTTAACAAGATGCATGCAAAGAGAGCCAAGTGAGTCAAGTTCTACCTCAACTTCTGGGTCATCAGTATCATCATCAAGTTCCATATTAAACTGGTCAGCCGTTTTCCGCTTTGACGTCCTTTTTACGGCTTTGGTCTTCGGGCGGGTTGGTTTGACCACTTTATCTGTAGTTGGCTTTGCCGCTTTCTCTATGGATTTCCGTTTCCAGAAATGGTCATCACCCTATATATATAAGGGAGAAGGGTTACAACTTGTATACGTCAAAGATATTAGAGATGAAGAGGAAGTGTAATTCTTACAGCAGGCGGTTTGTTCTTGGTGTAGAAGGGACTCAGACCGGTTTGACTACAGACTAGTTCCGATTCATTCAGAATTTTCTTTACACCTTCAGTAACTTCTTCCTTAGATAATTGGATGTTGCAGTGGCGTTGAGGATCGTCAACTTCACCGGTATATTCGCACATTAAACCGGGATGCCGGCTTAGCGGCAAGATACTCCAGGATATCCAACATCATACAAATTCCACACCTGTTAAACCGTTTGCCATAAAGGCCCGGAGCTTGGCGATTTGAGGAGCGTATTTTGCCCTTTCTGAAGAGCTCATGTGTTGTGGCATTGGGTGAGTATTGGATAATCTATGATCACGGAAGCCGGGGAGGGGATTTTCATCCTCAGGCGAAGTGTCTCTGCAATAGAACCATGTTTGGTTCCATTCCTTTGGGTGGCTATGGTGTTTGGCATGAGGAAATTCCACTTATTTCCACTTTTGAATCGAGACACCACCAAGCTCTGTGTTCGGGCCATTCACAAACTCTGTGCATCGGTTTAAGTGAAAGAAATCCCGAAACAATTCTGCAGTTGGTTCTTCTTGTAAATAGGCTTCACAGAAGACTTGGAAATTACATAAGTTGGAGACTGAGTTGGGACCAATATCTTGTGGATGCAATTGGAAGCTGGCAAGTACATCTCGATAAAATTTTGACCCTGGCGGTTTGAAACCACGGCCTATATGGTCAACAAAGATTACCAGCTCGCCTTGTCTTGGGGTTGGAGGATGCCATTTGATCTCAGTTTTCTTAGGCAGAGAGCCGATGCTAACCATCTCATTCAATTGATCCTCAGTAACCCGGGAACGAGCCTAGTTGCAGGAAGTGAATTGTTTGGCCATTGCAAAGCGAACAAACTGAAAACGAAAGGCCAGTTTATAAATTACGCATGATTATACACAAGAGACAAGGGAGTAAGAAACATGCTGATATGATAAATGGTACAACCCGGAGACTAGTATAATGAGAGAGAAAGGTAATGCTAGCACAGGGTTGATCATACACTGTTAAACCGGATCATAATTGTGAAGGTAACATGCTCTTCCGGTTTATCAGAGGGCTAATGGCATAGACTATTTATACAATGTTAAACCGCTTATATTGGTGCGAGGAGAAATGGATCTCACAGGAACATAGAAACAGATCTCACGATGATGTATAAAACTTTCGGATCTAAAGATAAGACAGAAAAGCAAAAATAATTGGATCTTGAAGGGGTACAGAACTGAAGCAATTTTTGACAGACTAGATCAGTTCTTTGCGCATAAGGATTTGTGATGACCATGGTAGGTAAGCTACGACAAGAGATGCATCAAGCATGAAGTGTCCATCTATTAAAGGAAGAACAGGGAAGAATAGCACTGATGAACTTCGGAAGAACTGCGAAGAATGTCAAAACCCTAGAACAGATCTATGGTGAAAAAACCAGAGAACTTACCGGAGCTGGTGAGGAAGCGGAAGGGCGCCGCAGTTTTCTGGTGCGTTCAGGGTGATGCAGCGGCCAAGGTCAGAGCAGAGACAGCGGTCGACGGTGGCGGCGAAGTTCCAGAAGCTGAGCGGCGCGAGGAAGACGACGTGAAGATGCACGGGGGGGGGGGGGGCGGTGAAAATGACCCCTCGGTCCTATTTATAAGGTGAAGTGAAAAATGGCAAGTACGGGAATCGAGGAGCCCAAAAAATGGATAAGTTAATAAAGGTGTCGCCACGATGACTGGATATATATTAAATGAAGGAAATCTCCGACATCAACGTATGGATGACGTCAGGACGGTTTATCATAATTTTGAAGTATGATGTCATGGCGGTTTACAAGATCAAAAATGAAGATAAGAGAGAAGATGTTTTCTAAAGTGTGGAAGATTGACATGAACAAGTTCAAACCAATCTGGGGCCTAATGATGGGGATATTACTACTGGACGTAAACCGGCCTTATGTAGCCGGGTTGACTCTTTGAAGATTAGAAGCCCATGAAGATGTAAAGATGATGGCGCTTTACGAAGGGCCCAAAGGCGGGTTACAGTCTGTAAATGTAAACCGGCCTAGTCATGTAACTTGTATAGTAAGATAGAAAGGGAGAGGCCGAACCGGATATGTTTATAAACCGGCTTCGAGACTCTGTAGCCCGGCGGGCGTCAACCTATGTATATAAAGGGACGACCCGGCCGCGGTTTAGGGACAGACAACAACAACTCGAGAGCCAGACAAAGCGGATTCGCTCCCTGGCCTTTGAAACCCTAGCAATACCAATCACAACTAGACGTAGGCTTTTACCTTCATCGAAGGGGCCGAACTAGTATAAAGTCCCGTGTCCCCTTGTCCGGTTTAACCCCTTTAAGCTAACCCATTGCGATGGCTCCATGACTAAGTCCTTTCACGAGGACATCTGCCGTGACAAACCCACGACACTACCCTTGTGTCGAATCAATAAATTTGGGTTGAATACTCTACCCTCGAAAACTGTTGCGATCCCCTATACTTGTGGTTTATCAGACGCCGTCTTGGACTCCACGATGACTTCCATCCTGTTGTCCTGCTGGTCTTGGTCTTATTGCACCGATATGGAAACCTTTGCTTGACGCCTCAGTACTCTTCTCCTGCGCTTGCCTCCTTAACACCAAAGAGGAAACAAGGACACTGTGAGCGCTGGCGCTCGCCTGACACCCGCCTGGTCTCGATCGTCATGGCTCACGTCATTGGAACCTCGCAAGGTTTGCCTGGCCTTGATCTCTTCGCCCCTCATGAGCCAGCCTGGTGAGGCCGCTCCTGAGGAGGTCTTGCATCGCCCGCCTCGCGAGGCTTGGCCCCTCGCGAGGGTCTTGAATGCTTGTTGGTGAAGATGGGCCGTACGGGCCCGCTTGCAGCGCCACGCCATGGACCGCAGGCAGGCAAGTCTGGGGACCCCCGTTCCTAGAACGCCAACAAGGGTAACCCCCAACATCAAAACTACCATCACTACTAATCCCTCTTTGACAGATTGCATTGAGGAAAGTGAGGGGTCTAATGAGGAAGAAAATGAATTTGAGTCTTTTATGAGTAAGCTCAAGGGTAAATCCAAGAAGCACTTTGTTGCTGTCTTAGAACAACTTGGTGAAGCCAATGACATGATCGAGGCTCACGAAGACACAATCTCTAAGATGGAGGGACATAGTCGTGACTATGCAGATGAGATATCGGATCTCTCTAATGCTCTTGAGGAAGAGCGTGGTCATCGTTTGGCTCTTTAGGAGTCACACAACGATGATCATGCTGAATTAAACAAAGATCTTGATCTTGCACTTGTTGTATCTCGTGTACTCAATTCCGAGAAGGCCAAACATGGGGTTGATCTTGCTAGACTCAAGGAGGAGTTTGATATACCCGACAAGGCTCACAAAGCCATGAAGGGTGCTCATGATAGCCTCAAAGAGTCTCATGATCAACTCCAAGTGAAGCTAACTAAGGAAAAGGCCACCTTTCCTCATATGGTCTTGATTGATAATGCAAATGCTACTAACCCTTGTTGTGAGCATGTGCATCTTATGGAGGAGAATGCTAAGTTGAAGGATCAACTTGAGAAAGGCCTTGTGTCTTGCATACAAGGTGAGAAGAACCTCAGCGACCTTTTGAGCAATCAAAAGGAAGTTGTGGGCAAGGAGGGAATTGGGTTTGCTTCCAAGCGCGAGAACAAGAAGAAGAATGACAAGGCCAAACGACCTCCTCCTCTCAAGCAAACTTTTGTGAAGGAGGGAGAGGGTGCTTCCAAGGATAAGAAGAACAATGAGAAGGGTGGTGGTGTCAAGAAGGGCAATGCCACCCCTTCCAACAAATTCGGCGACTTTAACCCTTCTTATGTGTTGTGCTGTGCTAGTGATGGGCATGTTTATGCTAAATTTGTCGGTTCTTCTTATGAGTACATTGAATGGTCTATTTGGGTTCCTAAGACCCTTGTTACTAATATCAAAGGACCCATTACAAAATTGCTACCTAAAACCAAGCATTGATCTCTTATAGGTGTTTGCTTCCGGTGGGGGATCATGGTTGCTCGATAATGGAGCCACTGATCATATGACCGGAAGCAAGGACTTGGTGGTGGACGTGCACAAGATTCCATCTATGCCCACCAATGTCGAAAGGGGTGATTCCTCATCTTCTAAGGTATTGGGACTTGGCAAGGTTGTCATTTCTCATGATCTCACGATCGAGAAAGTCATGCTTTGTTGAGTCCCTTGCATACAATTTACTTTCCGTTCGTCAACTTGCACTCATGGGCTTTGCCACTTTCTTTGATATTGATACCGTGGACCTCTTGTGGAGCAAGACTCTTAAAGTAGCCTTTGTTGGGCATGTCGAGAACGGTCTCTATGTGATTAACTTTTTGAAGTGACCCACTAAGACCGCGACATGCCTAATGGCTAAATTTGACATGGGATGGCTTTGGCATCGATGTTTAGCCCATGTCAATATGAGATCTTTGCAAAGTCTTCTCAAGGGGGACCATGTCCGTGGACTAACAAATGTTAGTTTTGCCAAAGATCGTGCTTGCAGTGCTTGTATCGAAGGAAAGCTACATGAGAAGGCTCACTATCCCATGACTATCATATACTCGAAGAGGACTTTAGAGGTCCTTCACTTGGATCTCTTTGGGCCTCCATCCTTTGATAGTCTTGGGGGTAGAAAGTATTGCTTGGTGATTGCGGATGATTATTGAAGATACACTTGGGTATACTTCTTCAAGAAGAAGAGTGAGACCCAAAAAACCGTCATTGACTTTGAAAATCAAGCTCAACGCCAATACAATGCAAATATTTTGACGATAAGAAGTGACAACGGCACCGAGTTCAAGAACTACACCTTGGATGAATTTCTTAGTGATGGGGGGATCAAGCATCAATATTCCACACCTTACACCCCTCAACAAAATGGTGCAGCAGAGAGGAAGAACCGGACGTTGATGGATGTGGCAAGGACCATGATGGCGGAGTTCAAGTCTCCATACAACCTTTTGGGCTGAAGCCATCAACACCGCATGTCATGCATCCAATCGACTCTATCTCCTCAAAGGCTTGAACAAAACTCCATATGAGATACTCACCGGTAACAAGCCCAACCTCAAGTACTTTCGGGTGGTTGAGTGTAAGTATTTCATTCTCAAGAAAGGTGTTCGTTTGTCTAAATTTGAGGCTAGAGCTTATGAGGGCATATTTGTTGGTTGTGCTACAAACTCTCATGCTTACCGTGTCCTCAGTAAGTCCACGGGACTTATTGAGGAGACGTGTAGTGTGGAGTTTGATGAGAATAACATCTCCCATGTGAAGACTTGTGATGTAGGTGATGAAATTCCTCCCCAAACCATAAGAGGAATGGGTGTTGGTTTTATACTACCCGTTGAGGAATCCCTTGTGGCCGAAGGAGAAGGACAATGTTCCACTCAAGTGGAACCATCACGAACCCAAGACCCACACGCTTCCGAAGAACAAAGTGAAGGCCCGAACCTCATGAACAAGATCAAGGGCAAGATCAACCTCAAGATGGTGTTGAAGCACCAAGTGATGCCCAAGGTCAAGTTCTCACCTCCGAGCGAGTTTAAGATCAAGAACAAGCTCACGACAACGGTCAAGATGATCAAGTTACCTCTCCTCAACTCACTCCTGAGGAGGAATTGGAGCGTCGTGCCGCCAAGATTGCATCCAAGCTCTCTACCAAGGGTCATCTCATGAAGAATGTGCTTGGAAGCATTTGAAAGGGGGTAAGCACTCATAGACAATTAGCAAACTATTGTGAACATCAAGCGTTTGTTTCTTGTGTTGAACCCCAAAAGGTCTATTACGCGCTCAAGGATCCGGATTGGCTTAATGCCATGCATGAAGAACTCAACAACTTCGAGCACAACAAGGTGGGGATTGGTGCCAAGGCCAACGGGGAATCATAATGTCACTGGAACCAAGTGGATATTCAAGAACAATCAAGATGCTCATGGGATTATGGTTCGCAACAAGGCTAGGTTGGTAGCACAAGGCTACTCCCAAGTCGAGGGTATCGACTACGGTGAAACCTTCGCTCCCATTGCTTACCTTGAATCCATTTGTTTGTTGATTGCCTATGCTTCTCATCATAACTTTAAGTTGCAACAAACGGATGTGAAGAGTACTTTTCTTAATGGTCCTATTAATGAGTTGGTATATGTCAAACAACCCCCCGGGGTTCGAGGATCCCTATTTCCCCGATCACATGTACCAACTCGATAAGGCGCTATATGGCCTTAAAGAAGCCCCACGTGCGTGGTATGAGCACCTTAGCGAGTTGTTACAAGATCGTGGGATTGAAATTGGGAAAATTGACCCCACTATTTTTACCAAGAAGGTCAAAGCGGAGTTGTTTGTATGCCAACTATATGTTGATGATATTATCTTTGGTTCCCCTAACAAAGCTTTCAATGAGGAGTTTGCCACTCTCATGACCTCAAAGTTCAAGATGTCCATGATGGGAGAGTTGAATTTCTTTATCGGGTTCGAAATCAAGCAAAGAAGACAAGGAACCTTCATCAACCAAGCCAAATACACACAAGACATGCTCAAGAGATTCAAGCTAAGTGATGTCAAGCTGGCTTCCACTCCAATGCCCGTCAAATGCCAACTTGACATAGATCCCAATGGTAAAGCGGTGGATCAAAAGGTATATCACTCCATGATTGGCTCCTTGCTTTACCTTTGTGCATCTAGACCAGATATCATGTTGAGTGTGGGAATTTTTGCACGGTTTCAAGCCTCACCTAAGGAAAGCCACTATGTGGCGGTCAAGCGAATCTTTCAATATTTGGCTCATACCCCAAACTTTGGCTTATGGTACCATAGAGGAGCAAGCTTCAACCTTGTAGGCTATTCGTACTTTGATTGGGCGGGAGACAAAGTGGATAGGAAGTCAACTTCCGGAGGGTGCTAATTCCTTGGTTGCTCTTGGGTGAGTTGGTCTTCTAAGAAGCAAAGTTGTGTGTCTCTCTCGTCCACCAAAGCAGAGTATGTAATCGCTGGTAGTTGTTGTGCACAACTTCTATGGATGAGGCAAACTTTAAAGGATTACGGTGTCATTTGTGACAAAGTGCCTCTTTGGTGTGATAGTGAAAGTGCCATCAAGATTTCTCTCAACCCGGTCCAACACTTCAAGACAAAGCATATTGAGATTCGGTATCACTTCATCCAGGATCATTTTAGGCGAGGGGAGATCGAGCTCAACTATGTCAACACTCATGATAACCTTGGAGATATCTTCATGAAGCCCTTGGATGAAGTGAGATTTTGCGAGTTAAGGCATGAGCTGAATATCATTGATTCGAGCAATGTGGCTTGAACCCTTGCACACCCCACCATAATCATCTTGATATCTTGTTTAGGTGTAGGCATGGACATAGGGGGAGTGTTGTTCTCTCAATGAACTCTCCCTCCCCCATTATGCATAAATTGATCAACTCTTTCACATTAGCCATTTTTGATAGTATTTGTGCTTCAAAGACGAATTTTGGTCTTGGGCCCAAGGATAATTCTTCGCGGTGCCATACCAATTCACTCAAACATAGGTGGCTCCGGCCACCGCCCTCTCTTTGGAGAGGTTGTGTCTCGCGTTTGGTTCTTGTCGTCTCTTGCCTTTATTTTCTTCGAGCCGAGTTTGTGTTTGAGTTTCCTCTTACTTAGCTTCTTTTGTGTGTTCGATTTCTTGAAGGTTGCGTTGCAAAGTCCATTTTCCTCTCTTGTTTGTGAAACTTGCACTTTCTTGGGGGTACGGTACTACCGTGGCAAGCCACGGTACTACTACAGGAGGTGGGCTGCTCTGTGTTTGCACAGATGCATCCGGCATGGTACTACTGCTTCCATTGCGACAATAATTTTTTACTACCGCTGGAAGAGCGGTACTTTTGCCCGTGCGGTACTACTGTGAGGACCCGCTGTACTACCGCGCCATCACGAGCGGGTGGGGGTTAAGAGCGGGGCAGGGGGAGTCCCAACTCCCCTATACCCATTCATCTCCTTTCCCCACCCCGTCTCTCTCTCTCCTGCCCAAGAACGGTGCCAGAGGACCTCATTGGATCTCCGCCTCTGGCCACTCTCCTCGCATTCTGACCGGCGGGATCGATCCCCACCTCGCCCTCTTGCCATGGAACCCTGTATTTTCCCCAAGTCCTCCCCTTTTTGTTCCGTTCTTGAGGTTCTTGGTCTTGGGGAGACGCATGTGTAGTTCATGTGATTTTTGGCTAAATATTCGCAAGAGGGGATTGTAGGAGATTGCTAGTGCAGTAGACATGCTTTTTGGAGTGATACAACCGTACAGTTTGATCAACGGTAGTACCGATCTAGTGGTTCAGATGTTTTTGTTCCAGATCCGTATTCAGATCCGCTGTTCATGTGTTGTCGATTCCGTGCGGTACTACCGCACCCTCACCCATGAACTAACCTCGGCGCGGTACTACCGCTTCCTGGAGCGGTACTACTGCCTGGGGCACGGAAGTAAAAAAATTACTTTCGTGTCACCCCGGCACAGTACTACCGCGGCTGGAGCGGCTGTAATTTTTTAGTTCCGTGAGCCTGTCCGGTACTACCGTAGAATTTCAAACTTTGCCGTTTTGTCCTTCCGAATCTCGTGTTTACTTGTTTCATTTGGTTTTGGCCCTAGTCTTTCCAATAATCCTTCTTGGTTTCTCTCGTGTTTGTGTTGTGTGTCATAGGTGGTGGCTCCGGTTCCAATGTCCGTCGTTCGAATCCCAATCCCAGCCGTGACACAGGCTCAAAGCGCCTGCGCATCCTAGAGGAGGTTCTAGAGGGCTCCAGTGCCCCCCAACGCAGGACCAAGTCAACCGCCACCAAGACCAAGGAGCCAACAATGGGCATGGATGAGATTCCTCTAGCCGAGTTTATCACTCGCCGGAGGATCAACCCCTATGTGGAGCCCCGTGAGAATTTCAGAGGGAATGAGTTGTTTTGGACCAAGCAACAGAACCTTATCTTCCTGGATGTGATCAAGGCCAAGTAGAACATCTACATTGATGTGCACTAGATTGACATGGTTCACATGAGGAAGGATAACCACCGGGAATATTTTGGTGAGGCTTTGGACCTGGTGGAGCAACTTGGCATTGAGGACTTGCTCAAGTTTCACATGGACTATGACCTAGAGATTGTGGCACAATTCTTTGCGTCGGTCCACTTCCATCCTGATGAGGAACAAACCATGACGTGGATGACCAATGGGCAAAGGATGACTGATAAGTGGAAGGATTTCATGGCGCTGTTGCATGTTCGTGATGAGGGGCTCAATTCGCCCGTTGGTGTCCGCCCTCATTTCAACCCCGAGTCGGCCAGCAAGGACAAGCTTCAGCCGTACCTTATTGAGAAGAAGCTTGGCAGCGACAAGAAGACCTGGGTGCTGATTCCATTCCTTGACATCATGCACCGGATCTTCCGCAACACCCTCTTTCCATGCATTGGTGACAAGGATAAGGTGCATGCTTATCTTGTGGCGATGATGCTCATATGTGAGAAGGCGCGTCTACATCAGACGGAACCACTTGATGTCTCATAGATCATGTGGTGTGAGATGCAGTTTGTCGTGCTCAACCATAAGGTGCCCATCTATGGACCTTACCTGCATCTCTTGATCTCAAAGACTTGGGAGTTGCTCTATCCCAATGAAGAGTTTGAAGCCCCCAACTAGATTCGTCATGAGCCTATCAAGCTGCACATCAAGAACAAGTAGGCTAACACCACTACCCGGGTTGAGGCAGAGGCTGCTATGATGGATGTGGATGCGGATGAGATCGAGGAGGAGGAGGCGGATGAGGAGAGTTCTGATGGATACACTCCTCCATTGTCTGAGCCCACTTGGGCTAAGAAGCTGAACAACAAGATGAAGGCTTTGTTTTGCATGCAGGCCAAGGGACAATACAAGTCCCATGTAGCTCAGAAGGAGAGTCGCCGGTGCGACAAGAGGATCTTGGGGACGTTCGGCGAGAACATGTCGAGCGGGTCCCAGAGGGTCATCACTCCTGAGGCTGCCTGGATGGCGAAGTAGGGTTACCAGTGGACCGAGTCAGAGGAGGAGCCCATTCCCGCTGCCGAGACCGATGAGGAGCGTGATGAGTGATCGCTGCAGCCGAGCTACTGTAACATCCCAAATTTTCAATTTGGAATGTTATACAATAGATCATCACTGCATATCATATTTATTTGCCTTTTGGGTTGATCCTACAAATTCTAGGCAACTCAAGGACCCTCAGAGAGAGTTGGGGATTTCGTTATTTTCATATTTGAGTTTTCTCAAATTTTGAAAATAGGATCATTTGATTTTATTTATTTTATCTTCAATTATTTCTATTATCAGAATATGAGAGAGGGAATAAAATGACTTTCCCAAAATAAAGAAATATTGAGGATTTAATAAAAAAGTCAAAGAAGGTTTTATTCTGGAGTTTTTCGTGGTTTTATTTGAATTTAGGAAAAATTGCACGTTTTCAAAAATTGCATTTAGGGCCAAGAAAATGTTCATCTTGTTCTAAATATTTTATTTAGACAGTGAAAATTTGTTTTGACAATTTTAGATTTTAATTTATTTATCTAGAATTTTTCTTAATTTCAGCGAAATTGTTTTAAAAAAAAACCCGCGCCCGACTGGGCCAAAGGCCCAGCCGAGCCAGGCCGGCCCGCCAGGCCACCGCCTCCCTCACCGAGCTGCCGCCGGACTCGGGGATACCGAGCCGGGCATGCACGCGCCGCCGACCCCCTCCCAAGCAAGGCCGCCCCCTCTCTTAAATAGCCACCCAGGGCCCCCCTGGGAGCCCCGATTCGCCACCTGCCGCAGCCCCCCCGCCCCGCCGCTGCTGCCGCCGCACGCCGCCGCCGCCGCCCAGATGCCGCCACCCCGCGCCGCTGCTGCCCGCCGGAGCCCCGCCGGACCGAGCCGAGGTAGCCGCCCCGCCGCCCGGTTTTCTGAGAAAAACCAATTTGTTTTTTTAGAAAACCCTAGTTTTCGTTTCTTTAAATAGATTGTTTTTTCCGGTTTATTTATTTAGCGAGCGTTCGCTCGTCCGTTCGTGTTAACGAACGCGATCATCGTTTAGATCCAGAAAATGAACGTCTGTTCATTATTCTGTTCGTCATTTTTCTTTTTCTCAGATTATTTTGCGATTATTTCTGATCGCGATTTCTGATCCGGTTTTCGTTCTAGTTTAACTTTTCGCTTGTTTATCGGAATCAGGAGATTCAAGCGCATGGAGTTTCGTCTCGAAACCCTCTTTCCATTTAACCAACTCAAACAAGTTTTTGCCTCAGTAAAATTTGACCTAGATTCAGATTAGTAAACGGAGCTTGTATCGTTTGCCGTTTGTCTTTCGTTGCTTCGTTTGATTTGATTCTTTTTGCCAACCGGAGTTCTTAAGTTGAACTATCTGGTTAGATCTCTTATTCGAGTTTTACCTGTGCATTAGATGAGTACTTATTGTATGCTTGTTTGTTTGCGATAGAGTACCAGGAATGCACCGCTTGCTACTACGAATCGCTAGGTTTTGCGGATCATCAACAAGGCAAGTAACACTTTGATCATACCTCCTACTACCCAGTTTTTATTGCATTAGATCAATCCTCACACCCTTGCATGATTAGGATCTAATTAAATTGTGGGTTTGGGAAGTAGATGAGGTAGTACCTATTACCTATTTTATTATCAAACCTTTGGGAGTTACTTCTACGTTTGCTTATTATGCCATGCTATGCTAGTAGACGTGGATTGGGTGAGTGTATCCATGACAGATGTGAGATTTTTAAATTAATGGTTTACTTAAGGTGGCAATCTAAACACACATCTGGGTGGATTGAGGCACCTGGGTATTCCAGCGATTGCCTGTTTTTCTTTTGGACCGCCACCCAGGCTCAAAGGGATCATGAGTTTATTCATACTAGAAACTTCCGTGTGTAGCCACAAGCTACTATGGGCTCTAGCATAGTTGACTAAGTTGTGCGAACTCTTACAGTGGTAGACTAGCAGATGTAGGGGATGTAGGTTGGTACGGTCTACCCGTTCGTAAGGTGCAAGCGCTTCTGAAAGACTATGTCTCGGTCATCCGTTTCTCAAACATCATGTAGTGTGAGAATCCCAATGGAGGAGATCGAGTCTTGTGGGGAAAAATGCGCAAACCTCTGCAGAGTGTATAAACTAATCATGGTTAGCCGTGTCCCCGGTTATGGACATCTTGAGTATCTAGTACTTGGATTATCATGTGAATCTCATCATGTTACTCTAAATTAATTTTGTTGGGTTTTAATGATGATGCTTAATTGGGATTGAGAGGGTGTCTACACTCTCAATGTTTAACAACCACCATGATAGTTAAATAAAGTTTATTCCTTTGCAGTAGGGAAAAATTGGCTTTACGCAAAACTGTAACCATAGAGCTTTCCACCAGCCAAATATGCATGTAGTATAGCTTTATTCTTCCATTATTCTCTATGTGTTACCTTGCCAGCATATTCCATGTGCTGACCCGTTTCGGGCTGCAACGTTCATGTTGCAGACTTTTTAGATGACGAGTTAGGTGCCTTTAGGTCGTGGTTCTATACTCAGTGATGCCGTTGGAGTTGATGGACTCACTTATCTTCCAAGCCTTCTGCTATTGTCGTGATTAGATGGCCTTAAGCCATATCTATTGTAATAGGTTCTCTTTTGAGACACTCGATGTAATAAGTGTGTGATTGCTACTCTGTTATAAATCCTTCAAGTACTGTGCGGTGTCAGCACTACCGATCCAGGGATGACATCGGAGCACAGAGATTGGACTGTTTAAGGTCTGGTCACTACAAGATGGTATCAGAGCACATGCTAACTGTAGGACACGACCACTAAGCTATAGCCCTAGATCACTACTCACTCTTCCCATTCTAGCTCCTCATCTTTTCTACTCTTTTAGGATGGCGGATGCAATGAACAAGTTCACACAGCCAGATGAAGATACACCCTTTGGACGTCACCTGAAGGAAGTCACTAAGTACCTGAACATCGGAGTACCAAGCTTCACCGGAACCTACAACGCCACTTTACCTGAAGAGGAGCGCTGGATGATTCAAGTTCAAGTTCCAGGAAGGACGTTCATGCCAGTCACCGAGCCCATAGAGTTTTTCTTTGATGCACCGACATGGAGTCTAGGAAGGAGCATGGCAGCTCACATCGCCATGGGACGTATTGGAGAAGTCTACCGCAATGATCTCAAGGATACTATCTACCAGATTTGTGGGCGCCGAGATGAGCACTGGGAGATGATCAGCACCAAGAAGGATAGATCAATTGCAGCTTTTACCCAGGAGTTGAACCAGCACATTCAACGTCAAAAGAACCAGATGTGCGCCGACATGATAGATCTAAAGAAGGCAAGAACAAGAATCAAGGAACTGGAAGAACTCAAGGCTACACATGAAGATTATGAAGAGGAAATCGAAGTACTAGTGGAGAAGAATGACGACCTGATCAAGAAGATCGGAATATTCATGGGAGGCCCTACACCAGTAGAAGAAGACGAAGAACCCAAGGAGATTCGCTCTGAAGACTACATCATCATCGACGACACTGACTCGGATCCATATGATAGTGATGATGACTATGTTGATGAAGCTAGAGTAGATATCATGTAGTCTGCAACCGAAGAATATTTCTAGTAGACCACCTCATCAGTAGTAGTAGTCCACCATGTAAATATAGTAGTCCGAGCACTTTTGCGATAGTTAGATCGATTGTATGCCCTTGTTTGATTGAATGAAGTGAATTGTTTGTTTTGCCTCATGTGCATATGGGTAGTGTTTTCTCTCTAGACCCCTCTATTCTTAATCTCATCTTTTCTAAACCCTCAGATGCCTCCGAGACATGACCCCGGATTTACCTTCCCACCGGAGCTCACTCAGTTGATCCAGCAGCAGAACACATTGATGCAGTTGCTAGTCCAGAATCAGAATCAGGGGAACAACAACAACAACCCACCACCACCACATGTTGACCACTTAACCCGTTCTCTTAGGCTCAATCCGCCGATGTTCTCTAGTAGCACCGAGTCGATAGTAGCAGATGATTGGCTCCGCAAGACAGCTAGGGAGTTGACCACGACAGGATGCACAGATGCGGAAAAGGTGAAGTTTGCCGCACATCAGCTTGAAGGACCCGCAACATCATGGTGGGAGAATTTCACAGCCACTTTCCCTATCGACACTATCACATGGGACCAGTTTCAGCAAGCTTTCCGTACTGCCCATGTTTCAGCAAGAGCTATGGCCATGAAGAAGCGTGAGTTTCGCAACTTGCGCCAAGGAGGACGAACAGTTGGCCAGTATGTGGAGGACTTTAGTAAGCTAGCACGTTATGCCCCAGATGACGTTGCTACGGATGCGGCTAAACAGGAGAAGTTTCTGGAAGGACTGAATGATGAGTTGAGCATGCAGTTGATGGTAGCAACCTTCAACAACTACCAGGAGTTGGTAGATCATGCTCTTATGATTGAAGGGAAGCAACAGCAGATCGAGAACTGCAAAAGGAAGTATAGACAAGGGAAGTACAAT
Organism: Triticum aestivum; assembly: GCF_018294505.1. Taxonomy (NCBI): domain Eukaryota; kingdom Viridiplantae; phylum Streptophyta; class Magnoliopsida; order Poales; family Poaceae; genus Triticum; species Triticum aestivum. The sequence continues at coordinate 470,620,907 of NC_057794.1, forward strand.
TCTGGAGCTCAGCAGAAGCCACGTTTTACCCCTAGACCAGGAGGACACTTTCAGCATACCCCTGGAGGAGGTAGCTCGCACAATCATAATGGCCCCAAGAATGGTAATGGGAATGGAGGAAGCAACGGCCAGAACCGTACCAACCCATCAACCCCAGCCAAGAGAGACCTGAGCGAAGTCACTTGCTTTAAGTGCCAGAAGACCGGACATTACGCCAATGAATGTCCTGAATCCCAGAATGGAAATGGCAATGGAAGCTCTGGGAAGAAGCCGAACCCTTTCAATAGGGGACAGGTGAACCACGTTAACGTGGAGGAGGTTGAAGAGCAGCCGGATGCAGTAATCGGTAAGTTTTTGGTTAAGTCATTTACTGCACTCGTTCTTTTTGATACTGGTGCATTGCATTCATACATCTCAAGGGGATTTGTGGATAAGTATAGATTGCCAACCCAAGCCCTTAGGTCACCCATGTTAGTAACCTCGCCTAGAGCAGAGTATATGGCTAGTCTATGGTGTGATCGGTTACCATTAAGGATTGGTAACTATGTATTTCCCTCGGACCTAATAGTATTGGAATCGCAAGGATTGGATGTGATATTAGGCATGGATTGGTTATCCAAGTATGAAGGGAACATTGAATGTGCCAGTAAGTCAATTTTGCTTACTACGCCAGAAGGAAGAAGGATCAAGTATGAATCCCGGCATGTGCCAAAGAGGACTCAAGTAAATTCCTTAACAGGAGTTGTGCATGAGGAAGTATAAGTAGTGAAGGATTTCCCTGACGTATTTCCAGAGGAGTTGCCAGGCATGCCACCGGATAGAGATATTGAGTTTTTGATTGAGCTTTTGCCAGGCACAGGGCCAATATCTAAGAGACCATACAGGATGCCCGCAAAGGATTTGGAGGAGATTAAGAAGCATATTAAAGAGTTATTGGATAAGGGTTGTATTCGCCCAAGTTCTTCACCTTGGGGATCGCTGGTACTTCTAGTGGAGAAGAAGGATGGATCGTTAAGGATGGTTGTTGATTATCGAGGATTGAATGAAGTAACCATCAAGAACAAGTACCCACTACCGATGATCAATGATCTATTTGATCGATTGCAAGGAGCTAAGGTATTTTCCAAGATTGATCTGCGATCAGGATACCATCAGCTGAAGATTTGAGAACATGATATACCTAAGACAACTTCTACCACCAGGCATGGGCTGTATGAGTATACCGTTATGTCATTTGGTCTGACTAACGCACCCGCATATTTTATGAACATGATGAACAAAGTGTTTATGGAGTTTTTCGATAAGTTCGTCGTAGTGTTCATTGATGATATCCTAGTTTACTTGAAGAATGAAGAGGAGCATAAGGAGCATTTGTGTTTGGTACTTGGAAAGCTCAAAGAACATCGGTTATATGCCAAGTTTAGCAAATGTGAGTTTTGGTTGAAGGAAGTTGGATTCCTCGGACACGTTATATCTGGAGAAGGTATAGCAGTAGATCCCACCAAGGTTGACACTGTGTCAAATTGGGAAGCCCCAACAACAGTTGGAGATATCCGGAGTTTTCTTGGACTCGTGGGATACTACCGGAGATTTATTGGAAACTTCTCGAAGATTGCGAAGCCTATGACGAAATTGTTGAAGAAAGATACCAAGTTCAAATGGACTGAAGAATGTGAGGCGAGTTTCCAAGAGTTGAAGAAACATTTGGTTACATCACCTATGTTGATTTTGCCAGATCAGACCAAGGATTATGAGGTGTATTGCGACGCTTCACGTCGAGGACTTGGAGCAGTGCTTATGCAGGAAGGAAGAGTTGTTTCATATGCCTCACGACAGCTTAAGCCTCATGAGTGGAATTATGCCATGCATGATTTGGAGTTAGCAGCCGTAGTGCATGCGTTGAAGACTTGGAGACATTTTCTCATTGGAAACCATTGTGAGGTGTACACGGATCACAAGAGTTTGAAGTACATCTTCACGCAGAAGGAGTTAAATCTCAGGCAAAGGAGATGGTTGGAGCTCATCAAGGATTATGACATAAGATTGCATTATCATCCTGGAAAGGCTAACATAGTAGCTGACGCGTTGAGCCGTAAAAGTCATGTCAACACCTTAATGACGGGAGGTTTACCAAGAGAGTTAGCCGAGAATCTTCGTGAGCTATGTTTGGAGATAGTTCCGAGAGGCTATATAGCAACATTGGAGATTCAGTCTACTTTGATGGATAAGATCAGAGAAGCCCAGAAGACTGACAAGGAGATTTCTTCTATTAAGGAGAAAATGAGAAAAGGAAAAGCTAAAGGATTTCGTGAGGATGAGCATGATACCTTATGGTTTAAAGACCGTGTTTATGTGCCCAATGACCCAGAGATCAGGAAGTTGATTCTGCAAGAGGCCCATGATTCACCATATTCGATTCACCCAGGAAATACCAAGATGTATCTGGATTTGAAGGATACTTTCTGGTGGACCGGAATGAAGAAGGATATTGCGGAGTATGTAGCAGTTTGTGATGTATGTCAGAGAGTAAAGGTAGAGCATCAAAAGCCAGCCGGATTGCTATAGCCATTGCCAATACCCGAATGGAAGTGGGATAAGCTAGGCATGGATTTTATTACGGGATTGCCCAGAACTCGTTCAGGCTATGACTCGATTTGGGTAGTAGTCGATCGTTTGACAAAGGTAGCTCATTTCATCCCAGTGAAGACTACCTATACTAGTGCCAAGTTGGCAAAGATATACATGACCAGGATCGTATGTCTGCATGGAGTTCCAAGGAGCATTGTATCAGATAGAGGAACCCAGTTTACCTCAAAGTTCTGGAATCAGTTACACGAAACTTTGGGTACCAGGCTAGAATTCAGTACAACTTTCCATCCGCAGACAGATGGACAGACCGAGAGAGTCAATCAGATTTTGGAGGATATGCTGAGAGCTTGTGCGCTAGATTATGGATCTAGTTGGGACGACAATTTGCCATATGCAGAGTTCTCTTACAACAACAGTTATCAATCCAGTTTGAAGATGGCCCCTTTCGAAGCCTTGTACAGAAGGAGGTGCAGGACCCCACTGTCATGGGATGAAGTTGGAGACCGCCAGTTGTTTAGACCGGATCTGATTAAGGAGTCTGAACAGAAGGTGAAATTGATTCGCGATAGGCTCAAGGTAGACCAGTCTAGGCAGAAGAGCTAAGCAGATTCTAAACGCAAGGAGACAGTTTACGAAGTTGGAGACCGAGTTTATCTTCGAGTATCTCCACTTCGAGGAGTTAAGCGCTTTGGAGTTAAGGGAAAGTTAGCGCCACGTTTTGTAGGACCATACAAGGTTTTGGAGCGTATGGGAGAAGTAGCTTATAAGTTGGAATTGCCGGAAGGATTGTCAGGAGTTCACAACGTGTTCCACGTTTCCCAATTAAAGAAGTGCCACACGGAGATGGCTGATATACCGCTGAGAGATATAGTGCCGCTGGAAGCGATTCAGTTGGACATTGATTTGACCTATGAGGAGAAACCAGTTAAGATTCTTGAGTATGCCAGCCGAGTAACCCGCAGCAAGGTTATCAAGTTTTGCAAAGTTCGGTGGAGACACCACACGGAGGATGAAGCCACCTGGGAGCGAGAGGAAGATTTGCTGAAGGACCACCCTCACCTATTTTCTAGCCAACCCGAATCTCGAGGGCGAGATTCATCTTAAGGGGGTAGGTCTATAACATCCCAAATTTTCAATTTGGAATGTTATACAATAGATCATCACTGCATATCATATTTATTTGCCTTTTGGGTTGATCCTAGAAATTCTACGCAACTCAAGGACCCTCGGAGACAGTTGGGAATTTCGTTATTTTCATATTTGAGTTTTCTCAAATTTTGAAAATAGGATCATTTGATTTTATTTATTTTATCTTCAATTATTTCTATTATCAAAATATGAAATAGGGAATAAAATGACTTTCCCAAAATAAAGAAATATTGAGGATTTAATAAAAAAATCAAATAAGGTTTTATTCTGGAGTTTTTCGTGGTTTTATTTGAATTTAGGAAAAATTGCACGTTTTCAAAAATTTCATTTAGGGCCAAGAAAATGTTCATCCTGTTCTAAATATTTTATTTAGATGGTGAAAATGTGTTTTGGCAATTTTAGATTTTTATTTATTTTTCTAGAATTTTTCTTAGTTTCGGTGAAATTGTTTTTTTAAACCCCCCGCGCCTGACTAGGCCAAAGGCCCAGCCGAGCCAGGCCGGCCCGCCAGGCCACCGCCTCCCTCGCCGAGCTGCCGCCGGACTCGGGGAGACCGAGCCGGGCACGCACGCGCCGTCGACCCCCTCCCCAAGCAAGGCCGCCCCCTCTCTTAAATAGCCACCCCAGGGCCCCCCTGGGAGCCCCGAGTCGCCACCTGTCGCAGCCGCGCCGCTCCGCCGCTGCTGCCGCCGCACGCCTCCGCCGCTGCTGTCGCCGCTGCCCTGCCGCCGCCCCGCCGCTGCTGCTGCCCACCGGAGCCCCGCCGGACCGAGCCGAGGTAGCCGCCCCGCCGCCCGATTTTTTGAGAAAAACCGATTTGGTTTTTTTAGAAAACCCTAGTTTTCGTTTTTAAATAGATCAGTTTTTTCCGGTTTATTTATTTAGCGAGCGTTCGCTCGTTCGTTCATTTTAACGAACGCGATCATCATTTAGTTCCAGAAAACGAACGTTCATTCGTTATTATGTTCGTCATTTTTCTTTTTCTTGGATTATTCCGCGATTATTTCTGATCGCGATTTCTAATCTGATTTTTGTTCTAGTTTAACTTTTCGCTCATTTATCGGAATCAGGCGATTCAAGCGCCTGGAGTTTCATATCGAAACCCTTTTTCCATTTAACCCACTCAAACAAGTTTTTGCCTCAGTAATATTTGACCTAGATTCAGATTAGTAAAGGGAGCTTGTTTCGTTTGCCGTTTGTCTTTCGTTGCTTCGTTTGATTTGATTCTTTTTGCCCACCGGAGTTCTTAAGTTGAACTATCTGGTTAGATCTCTTATTCGAGTTTTACCTGTGCATTAGATGAGTACTTATTGTATGCTTGTTTGTTTGCGATAGAGTACCAGGAATGCGCCGCTTGCTACTTCGAATCGCTAGGTTTTGCGGATCATCAACAAGGCAAGTAACACTTTGATCATACCTCCTACTACCCAGTTTTTATTGCATTAGGTCAATCCTCACACCCTTGCATGATTAGGATCTAATTAAATTGTGGGTTTGGGAAGTAGATGAGGTAGTACCTATTACCTCTTTTATTATCAAACCTTTGGGAGTTACTTCTACGTTTGCTTATTATGCCATGCTATGCCAGTAGACGTGGATTGGGTGAGTGTATCCATGACAGATGTGAGATTTTTAAATTAATGGTTTACTTAAGGTGGCAACCTAAACGCACATCTGGGTGGATTGAGGCACCTAGGTATTCCAGCGATTGCCTGTTTTTCTTTTGGACCGCCACCCAGGCTCAAAGGGATCATGAGATTATTCGTACTAGAAACTTCCGTGTGTAGCCACAAGATTCTATGGGTTCTAGCATAGTTGACTAAGTTGTTCGAACTCTTACAGTGGTAGACTAGCAGATGTAGGGGATGTAGGTTGGTATGGTCTACCCGTTCGTAAGGTGCAAGCGCTTCTGAAAGACTATGTCTCGGTCATCCGTTTCTCAAACATCATGTAGTGCGAGAATACCAACGGAGGAGATCGAGTCTTGTGGGGAAAAGTGCGCAAACCTCTGCAGAGTGTATAAACTAATCATGGTTAGCCGTGTCCCCGGTTATGGACATCTTGAGTATCTAGTACTTGGATTATCATGTGAATCTCATCATGTTACTCTAAATTAATTTTGTTGGGTCTTAATGATGATGCTTAATTGGGATTGAGAGGGTGTCTACACTCTCAATGTTTAACAACCACCATGATAGTTAAATAAAGTTTATTCCTTTGCAGTAGGGAAAAATTGGCTTTACGCAAAACTGTAACCATAGAGCTTTCCACCAGCCAAATATGCATGTAGTATAGCTTTATTCTTCCATTATTCTCTATGTGTTACCTTGACAGCATATTCCATGTGCTCACCTGTTTCGGGCTGCAACGTTCATGTTGCAGACTTTTTAAACGACGAGTAAGGTGCCTTTAGGTCATGGTTCTATACTCAGTGATGCCGTCTGAGTTGATGGACTCACTTATCTTCCAAGCCTTCCTCTGTTATCATGATTAGATGGCCTTAAGCCATATTTATTGTAATAGGTTCTCTTTTGAGACACTTGATGTAATAAGTGTGTGATTGCTACTCTGTTATAAATCCTTTAAGTACTGTGTGGTGTCAGCATTACCGACCCAGGGAAGACACCGGAGCACAGAGATTGGACTGTTTGAGGTCTGCTCACTACAGCTACCACCTGTGTTGTAGGTGTCCTCTCTGCCTTTTTGGTGTCTCAATGCCAAAGGGGGAGAGAATGCAGGATTTGCGAGTCTTGTGTCATGTCCTGTTTCACTTTGTCGCTTTGCTTTCGTTTTGTTGAACCTCGTTTGCTTTGGTTTGGTTTGGGCTCGTGAACCTGGTTCCCTATCATATGGTGTAAGACATATGCACTCTAGCTTATCTTATTATCTTTCATGCTTAATATAGCCCGTGAGCCTATGCTATCTTGTGCCCGTTACTTTATGCTCATATTCATTACCTTGGCTCCTTGCTTAGTGTTAGTTATATTGTTGTGCCTCGTCTATAAAATATAGGGGGAGTGTTGATCCTAGTATGTGTGCCATGCAGTCCAAAGCATCTCTCTGGAGAGCACACATCTAGGGGGAGCCCGTCTATATTTTATACATGTTGGGTTTGCATATGTTTCATTTTATATCCCTATGTGCAAATCCCGTATTGTCATCAATCCATCAAAAAGGGGGAGATTGTAAGGGCATATTTATCCCTAAGTGGTTTTGGTGATTGATGACAATGCATTTGCGGACTAATCGTGTGCATTGAGCTTCTCAGATATCTCATGATTTAGGCACAAGACGATTCATTGCCCCTGGGAGTCTAGTGAAGACAGAGTTTTCCCTACATTTTTTCGGTGGATTTAAGTCGTAGGAAAGCCATACTATTAAGAGGGGATCTGCGTTGGAAAGGTTTGGGTGGAATCATCACGTACACGTCTGTTCCTTTTGCCCCCTTTCCCTTGCACCTTTGGAGCAACCACCGTTTATCCGTGTCTCTGCAAAATGAAGGACTCCTAGTGTTTGTTGTGCTATGGCATGCGGTAGTACTGCTCAGGGGAGTAGTAGTACCGAAGTGGCCCATGGTAGTACCGGCTATGGTCGCGGTAGTGCCGCAGGCCCTTGCGGTAGTACCGCTCCACGGGCGCGGTAGTACCGTGGCCTCTGGCCAGGCACAACAACATGAGCGGAAGTAGGGGCGCAGTAGTACTGATACGTCTCCATCGTATCTACTTTTCCAAACACTTTTGCCCTTGTTTTGGACTCTAACGTGCATGATTTGAATGGAACTAACCCGGACTGACGTTGTTTTCAGTAGAATTACCATGGTGTTATTTATGTGCAGAAACAAAAGTCCTCGGAATGACCTGAAACTTCACGGAGCAACTTTTTGGAAAATATAAAAAATACCTGTAAAAGATGAAGGCCAGGGGCCCACCACCTGTCCACGAGGGTGGGGGGCGCGCCCCCTACCTCATGGGCCCCCTGGTGCTCCTCCGACTCCAACTCTATATATTGTGTTTCGGGGAGAAAAAAACCAGAGAGAAAAATTCATCGCGTTTTATGATACGGAGCCGCCACCAAGCCCTAAAACCTCTCAGGAGGGCTGATCTGGAGTCCGTTCGGGGCTCCGGAGAGGGGAATCCATCGCCATCGTCATCATCAACCATCCTCCATCACCAATTTCATGATGCTCACCGCCGTGCATGAGTAATTCCATCATAGGCTTGTTGGACGGAGATGGGTTGGATGGGATCTCTCATGTAATCGAGTTAGTTTTGTTAGGGTTTGATCCCTAGTATCCACTATGTTCTGAGATTGATGTGGCTATGACTTTGCTATGCTTAGTGCTTGTCACTAGGGCCCGAGTGCCATGATTTCAGATCTGAACCTATTATGTTTTCATCAATATATGAGAGTTCTTGATCCTATCTTGCAAGTCTATAGTCACCTATTATGTGTTATGATCCGTTAACCCCGAAGTGACAATAATCGGGATACTTACCAGTGATGACCGTAGTTTGAGGAGTTCATGTATTCACTACGTGTTAATGCTTTGTTCCGGCACTCTATTGAAAGGAGGCCTTAATATCCCTTAGTTTCTGTAAGGACCCCGCTGCCACAGGAGGGTAGGACAAAAGATATCATGCAAGTTCTTTTCCATAAGCACGTATGACTATCTTCGGAATACAGGCCTACATTACATTGATGAATTGGAGCTAGTTCTGTGTCACCCTAGGTTATGACTGTTACATGATGAACCGCATCCAGCATAATTCTCCATCACCGATCCATTGCCTATGAGCTTTCCATATATTGTTCTTTGCTTATTTACTTTTCCGTCGCTATTGCTATCATCATTACAAAATACCAAAAACATTACTATTACTACTGTTACCTTTTGCTACCGTTACCACTACTATCATATTACTTTGCTACTAAATACTTTGCTGCAGATACTAAGTTTCCAGGTGTGGTTGAATTGACAACTTAGCTGCTAATACTTGAGAATATTCTTTGGCTTCCCTTGTGTCGAATCAATAAATTTGGGTTGAATACTTTACCCTCGAAAACTTTTCCGATCCCGTATACTTGTGGGTTATCCAGACTATTTCTTGGCGCCGTTGCCAAGGAGCATAGCTCTCACTTTGAGTAACTTGGGATTTATATCTGCTTATCATTATGAAGAACTTGAAAGATCCAAGATCCAAGATTTATCCCTCAAGTACGAGGGGAGGTAAGGAACTGCCATCTAGCTCTGGACTTGATTCACCTTCTTTTTTGAGTAAGCTTGCGACACCTAAACCTGCTTCTGCTATTCGTTCTGATATGTCGCATGTTATTGATGATGCTACTTCTGCTATACATGATACTTATGATGAAACCACTTCTATGCTTGATACTACTGTGCCACTTAGTGAATTTCTTGACGAAGAACTTGCTAGGCTAGAGAGATTGAAAATGTTGAATCTTATAATACTAATGAAATTGATGATGAAGACTTGCCTGTTATTCCTGAGGGTTATGTTTTTGATAAAGAAGCTTCTTTAGCTATTTTAGCTTGCAAAGATAGATACAAACTTAAGAGGTTATTAGCTAAATGGAATAAGCAATCTCTAAATGCTAGGATGAAACCTGATCCTACTTTTGCTACTTCACCTATCTGTGTTACTGATAAGGATTATGAATTCTCTGTTGATCCTGATATAATTACTTTGGTTGAATCTGATCATTTTCATGGCTATGAATCTGAAACTGTTGTGGCACATCTTACTAAATTAAATGATATAGCCACCATGTTCATTACTGATGAGGGAACTCACTACTTTTATATCATTACAATATTTCCGTTCTCATTAAAGGGTGATGCTAAGATATGGTTTAATTCTCTTGATCCTGGTTGTGTGCGTAGTCCCCATGACATGATTTATTACTTCTCTGCTAAATATTTCCCTGCTCATAAGAAACAAGCTGCCCTAAGGGATATATATAATTTTGTGCAAATTGAAGAAGAGAGTCTCCCAAAAGCTTGGGGGAGGCTTCTCCAATTACTTAATGCTTTGCCTGATCATCCTCTTAAGAAAAATGAAATACTTGATATCTTTTATAACGGACTAACCGATGCCTCCAGAGATTACCTGGATAGTTGTGCTGGTTTTGTTTTCAGGGAAAGAACACCGGATGAAGCTGAAATTCTATTGAATAATATGTTGACAAATGAAAATAATTGGACACCTCCGGAGCCAATTCCCGATCCTATTCCTGAACCAACTCCGAAGAAGAGGGGTATTCTATTTCTCAGTCCTGAAGATATGCAAGAGGCAAAGAAATCTATGAAAGAAAAAGGTATTAATGCTGAAGATGTTAAGAATTTACCTCCTATTGAAGAAATACTTGGTCTTAATTTACCGCCTGTTGAAGAAACATATGATATTAATCCTTTACCTATTGAAGAAACTCATGGTCTTGATAACCCGACACAGGTAGTAAAGGTAAATTCTCTCTATAGATATGATAAATCTGAAATCCCATTTACTAAGTTTGCTAGCCCATGCTTAGATGAGTTTGATAAATTTATGGCTAAGCAAGAATACTTTAATGCTAATTTTGTTAGACAATTGACATACAATTCAAATATGCTTGAACACTTGGGTGATTATATGGCTAATGTCAAAGGTGACCTTAAACTTATTAGTAAACATGCTTCTATGGTTACCACTCAAGTAGAACAAGTACTTAAAGCTCAAAATGATTTGCTCAATGAATTAAATAGTAAGAATGATGATAATGCTGTTAGAGTTATGACTAGAGGTGGTAGAATGACTTAGGAACCTTTGTATCCTGAAGGGCATCCCAAGAGAATTGAGCAAGATTCTCAGAGAAATAATATAGATGCACCTAGTCCTTCTAAAATGAAGAAAAAGAAAAATGATAGGACTTTGCATGCTTCTAGTGAACCTATTACTGAAACACCTGAGAATCCAAATGATATTTCTATTTTTGATGCTGAAACACAATCTGGTAATGAACCTGAAACTAGTAATAATGTTAATGATAATGTTCATGATGATGCTCAACCTAGTAATGGTAATGACATAGAGATTGAACCTGCTGTTGATCTTGATAACCCGCAATCAAAGAATCAACGTTATGATAAGAAATACTTTGTTGCTAGGAAACACGGTAAAGAAAGAGAACCATGGGTTCAGAAACCTATGCCTTTTCCTCCCAAACCATTCAAGAAAAAGGATGATGAGGATTTTGAGCACTTTGCTGAAATGATTAGACCTATCTTTTTGCGTATGCTATTAACTGATATGCTCAAAATGAATCCTTATGCTAAGTATCTAAAAGATATTGTTACAAATAAGAGAAAGATAACGGAAGCTAAAATTTGCACCATGCTTGCTAATTATACTTTTAAGGGTGGAATACCAAAGAAACTTGGAGATCCAGGAGTAGCTACTATACCATGCTCCATCAAAAGAAACTATGTTAAAACTGCTTTATGTGATCTTGGAGCCGGTGTTAGTGTTATGCCTCTCTCTTTATATCATAGACTTGATTTGAATAAGTTGACACATACTGAATATCTTTGCAAATGGCTGATAAATCAACTGCTATACCTGTCGGTATTTGTGAGGATGTGCCTGTTGTAGTTGCAACCGTTACTATTTTAACGGACTTTGTTATTCTTGATATTACCGAGGACGATAGGATGTCTATTATTCTTGGAAGACCCTTTTTGAATATTGCAGGGGCTGTTATTGATTGCACTAAAGGCAATATCACTTTTCATGTTAATGGTAATGAGCATACGATACACTTTCCAAGGAAGCAACCTCAAGTTCATAGTATCAACTCTATTGGAAAAAATCCATCGATTATATTTGGAGGTTTTGAATTTCCTCTTCCTACTGTCAAGAAGAAATATGATATTCTTATTATTGGGGATGTGCATATCCCCGTTGAGGTAACATAGTGTTATTCGAAATTTCTCCGGTTCCATGTTATTTGGAATGAGTTCGTTAACAAGACTTGATCAACCTTGTTAGTGGATTCCTTTTGATGATCATGAGATGGATGAAACTAGAAGGCACAACCTTCTGTACCTTTCTTTTACTTTCTGTTATTTATATTAAATAAATAAAAATAGTATTTTTTCTGTCTGTTATCTGATTATCTGTGCAATATAAAAATACCCCGAAACTAAAAGTTCTCCAAATGCCCTGAAATTTAAATATGATTTTTTCTGGAATGTTTGAGAATATTTGGAACTGAGAACACAGCAGGGGGGTCACCCACCTGCCCATGAGGGTGGAGGGCGCACCCTACCCCCCTAGGCGCGCCCCCTGCCTCGTGGGCCCATGGTGGCCCTCCTCCACTTATCCTTTCACCCACACACTCCTTCTTCCTCCCACAAACACGAATAACTAGCTCAAACCCAAGTCCAGGCTCCTTTTTCTACCATTTTCGATCTCCTTGCTCAAAGCACCTCTCACAAACTGCTTGGGGAGATTGTTCCTTGGTATGTGACTCCTCCATTGGTCCAATTAGTTTTTGTTCTAGTGCTTTATTCATTGCAAATTTTGGCTACCTAGGTGACCATGTTCTTGAGCTTGCATGTCAAATTTATATGGTTCCAAGTAGTTTTGATGCATGATATAGGCTCTAGGTACTTGTAGGAGTAGTTGCTATCAATATTCTTGGGTTTGGTTTACTTTTATTTTGAAGTTACTAAAAATTTCAGAATTTTTCAGAAAATGATGAAGAGACTTTTGAGGGGCTCATTGAGCTGAAGCTCGAAGGAAAAGGCACATAAGCCTAAGTATAATCTGCCTCGCACCGCGAAGGTTCGATCGTGTGAATGGCCTTCCGATGATTTCTTGAGAGCAGCCGGGATTTATGAAGATTTTTATGAACTTTCTAAGAATGCATGCCTCACCGCTTTCCTCCACGACCAACGCGAATAGTATCTCTTACTCACAAATATCTTTGTGCAAAACTTTCATTTCCATTCTAGTAGCTCACCACCTATGGTGGAGTTTCATTTATATGATGAGCATAAGGAGATGTCACTTTATGATTTTTGTCGGGTTTTTTTAGTCCCTTTCGAGGGAAAAACAGAGGAACCACACCGCGAGGATGTGGATGGGTTTATTGATACTATCACTGTAGGGGAAACAAGGAAGGTTTCTGATGCACGAATCACCAGCATACATTTTCCTGTTTTACGCTATTTTGCATTATTTGCTAGTCGTTGTTTAACTAGTCGCGGAAACTGTGGAAACCTTAGTGTCCCTAATATTATTATTTTGCTCCACGGTTTATACGGTGATAACTCTTTTAGTATGGGCGGCATTATTGCTAAACGGTTAAGTCTGAACCGTACAAAGGGCCCCATCTTTGGAGGCATCTATGCTTCATGCCTAGCTGCAGATTTTAACATACCTATTAGGCATTATGAGAAGGAAGAAAAAGTGCTGCTTCGTGTTTATTTAGACTATAAAAGTATGGTGGCACATGATTTTATTGTTAATAATAGGGAAGGAGAGCTTAAATACAAATTGTTCTTTGATAAACATCATCCTGAGACTATTACCCTGCCTGCTCCTTCTTTGTTTGATTTATCTGTAGGCCGATACCTTGTTCTGTTAGAGGCTATTCATGCCTACTGGAACCCTGCACCAGCCATGGAGCCAGAGCCGGAACCACAAGTTGATCCTTCACGAAAATCTAATTACCAGTGGGATTCGGAGATGATTGCCAACCAGTGGCAATCGGAGTCTTCTTCTTCATCGCAGTACGACCCCAACTATTATTATGGATATCCACCAGGCCAGCCGTGGCCATAAACCAACTTAGGCCAAAAGCCTAAGCTTGGGGGAGTATGTATTTCCCACCGACATTACATTTATGTTCACACACTCATTGCTAGATGTCAGTGCTCATACTTTTTCATTGTATCATCCATGCTACTTTATTTCCTTTTTATGCTTTCTTCTTGTGTGTTTAATAAACCTTAAGAAAAACCAAAAAAATAGTTGTAGCTTTTAATTAGTTTACTTTCCATGCTTGTAGTAGTAATTAAAAAGAAAAACCAAAAAGATTTCTTGTTCTTCTTTTACTTGTTGGGAGCTCTCCCGTGTAAATAGTTTTATTTCTTTTCTTTTCTTTGGGGGTCGATAGGAGAAGACCATAATTAAATTGTTGAAGTGGCTCTTGTATGCATAATTGTTGATCTGACAAAAGAGCCCATATTTCCTGGTCTTCTCCTGTTTATTGAATGCTTGCAGATTCCAGCTTAGTCCAATGCACGTGCACTATTATTATTGTTCACATCGTTCGCTCGTGCAAGTGAAAGGCAATTATGACGATATAAGATGGACTGACTGAGATGAGAAAAGCTGGTATGAACTCAACCTCTTTTGTTTTTGTAAATATGATTAGTTCATCGTTCCTGATTCAGCCTATTATGAATAAACATGTTTGCAATGACAACTAGAGATCATAGTTTCTTGTGCCATGCTTGATTAGCTATGAGTTATAATGGTTTACCTTGCGTGCCAACATGCTATTGAAATGTTTATGATGTGGTATGATAGGGTGGTATCCTCCTCTGAATGATTTAAGTGACTTGACTTGGCGCATGTTCATGCATGTAGTTGATACAAAATCAACATAGCCTTCACGATATTTATGTTCATGGTGGATTATATCCTACTCATGCTTGCATTCGGTGTTGATTAATTTTAATGCATGTTCATGACTATTGTCGCTCTCTAGCTGGTCACTTCCCAGTCTTTTGCTAGCCTTCACCTGTACTAAGCGGGAATACTGCTTGTGCATCCAACTCCATAAACCCCAAGGTTGTTCCATATGAGTCCACCATACCTACCTATATACGGTATCTACCTGCCGTTCCAAGTAAATTTGTATGTGCCAAACTCTAAACCTTCAAATAAATATCCTGTTTTGTATGCTTGAATAGCTCATGTATCAACTAGGGCTGTCTGTATCTTCCATGTTAGACAGGTTATTCTCAAGAGGAGTGGACTCCTCTCCTCAGTCACGAGAAAGTGGCTGGTCACTGGGATGCCCAGTCCCATGCTTTATGCAAACTAAATCAAAATAATTGCAAACAAAACTCCCCCTGGGACTCTTGTTAGTTGGAGGCACTCGTTGTTTCGAGCAAGCCATGGATTGATGCTTGTTGGTGGAAGGGGGAGTATAAACCTTACCATTCTGTTTGGGAACTGCCTATAATGTGTGTAGCATGGAAGATATTCCCATCTCTTGGTTGTTATGTTGACAATGAAAGTATACCGCTCAAAATATTATTCACCTCTATTTCAAAACCGAGCTCTGGCACCTCTACAAATCCCCGCTTCCCTCTGCGAAGGGCCTATCTATTTACTTTTATGCTGAGTCATCATCCTCTTATTAAAAAGCACCAGTTGGAGAGCACCGCTATCATTTGCATTCATTACTGTTAGTTTACATTGAGTATGACTTGATTGGATCTCCTTTACCATGAATTCCAATGTCTAGTCAGTCCTTGGTCTTTAAAGGTGCTCTGCATTTATGTTTTGCGATCTCAGAAAGGGCTAGCGAGATACCATCTTGTTATATCATATTATGATTGTTTTGAGAAAGTGTTGTCATCCGAGATTTATTATTATTGCTCGCTAGTTGATTATGCTATTGATATGAGTAAACTTGAGACCTAAGCATTATTGTGAATGTGGTTAGTTATAATCTTGGCTGAAAACTTGAATGCTAGCTTTACATATTTACAACAACAAGAGCAAACAGAGTTTGTAAAAGTTTTTCTTTATCACTTTCAGTTTATCAACTGAATTGCTTGAGGACAAGCAAAGGTTTAAGCTTGGTGGAGTTGATATGTCTCCGTCGTATCTACTTTTCCAAACACTTTTTCCCTTGTTTTCGACTGTAACTTGCATGATTTGAATGGAACTAACCTAGACAGACGCTGTTTTTAGCAGAATTACCATGGTGTTATTTATGTGCAGAAACAAAAGTTCTCAGAATGACCTGAAACTTCACGGAGCAACTTTTTGGAAAATATAAAAATTACCTGCGAAAGATGAAGGCCAGGGGGCCCACCACCTGTCCACGAGGGTGGGGGCGCGCCTGCCCCCCTAGGGCGCGCCCCCTACCTCATGGGCCCCTTGGAGCTCCTCCGACTCCAACTCCAACTCCAACTCTATATATTGTGTTTCGGGGAGAAAAAAATCAGAGAGAAGAATTCATCGCGTTTTACGATACGGAGCCACCGCCAAGCCCTAAAACCTCTCGGGAGGGCTGATCTGGAGTCGTTCGGGGCTCCGGAGAGGGGAATCTATCGCCATCGTCATCATCAACCATCCTCCATCACCAATTTCATGATGCTCATTGCCGTGCGTCAGTAATTCCATCGTAGGCTTGCTGGACGGTGATGGGTTGGATGGGATCTATCATGTAATCGAGTTAGTTTTGTTAGGGTTTGATCCCTAGTATCCACTATGTTCTGAGATTGATGTTGCTATGACTTTGCTATGCTTAATGCTTGTCACTAGGGCCCGAGTGCCATGATTTCAGATCTGAACTTATTATGTTTTCATCAATATATGAGAGTTCTTGATCCTATCTTGCAAGTCTATAGTCACCTATTATGTGTTATGATCCGTTAACCCCGAAGTGATAATAATCGGGATACTTACCGGTGATG
This sequence comes from Triticum aestivum, assembly GCF_018294505.1. NCBI lineage: Eukaryota > Viridiplantae > Streptophyta > Magnoliopsida > Poales > Poaceae > Triticum > Triticum aestivum. The sequence goes on from NC_057794.1 coordinate 470,637,366, forward strand.
AACGTAGTTTGAGGAGTTCTTGTATTCACTATGTGTTAATGCTTTGTTCCGGCACTCTATTAAAAGGAGGCCTTAATATCCCTTAGTTTCCGTAAGGACCCCGCTGCCATGGGAGGGTAGGACAAAAGATGTCATGCAAGTTCTTTTCCATAAGCACGTATGACTATATTCGGAATACATGCCTACATTACATTGATGAACTGGAGCTAGTTCTGTGTCACCCTAGGTTATGACTGTTACATGATGAACCACATCCGGCATAATTCTCCATCGCCGATCCATTGCCTACGATCTTTCCATATATTGTTCTTCGCTTATTTACTTTTCCATTGATATTGCTATCATCATTACAAAATACCAAAAACATTACTTTTACTACTGTTACCTTTTGCTACCGTTACCACTACTATCATATTACTTTGCTACTAAATACTTTGCTGCAGATACTAAGTTTCCAAGTGTGGTTGAATTGACAACTCAGCTGCTAATACTTGAGAATATTGTTTGGCTCCCCTTGTGTCGAATTAATAAATTTGGGTTGAAGACTTTACCCTCGAAAACTATTGTGATCCCCTATATTTGTGGGTTTTCAAGTATCGTGTCAGAGTTTTGCATAGATCGTGTCTCAAGGGAAGTAGTCACGGATGTAATTTTATTCATCCGTGTCTTCCCAGCCCACACAAACGCTGCCTTGCGGTACTATCGCAAGGGGGAGCGGTAGTACCGCTCTGGCGGTTCTACCACTCTTTGCGTCAATGCATCATGACTGGTCTAGCTCCTGCCACACATGCGGTAGTACCGTAGTGCCCCGCGGTAGTACCAAAAGCCCTTGCGGTAGTACCGCATGTCTGGTGCGATAGTACCACACGTCGCGGGCTAAGTAAGTGGATAACGGTTGGATTTTTCTTTTCACTATAAAAGGAGAGTCTTCTTCTCCGAGTTGACTACCTCTTCCATCCCTAAGCTCCATTATTGCTCTGAGCTCCATTTTCACCCGATCTCTCTCCCTAGCCAATCAAACTTGTTGATTTTCTAGGGATTGGTTGAGAAGGCCTCGATCTGCACATCCACCAAGAGAAATTTGATTCCCCCACTAATACCTTGTGGATCTTGTTTCTCTTGGGTGTTTGAGCACCCTAGACAGTTGAGGTCACCGCGGAGCCAAATTCCATTGTGGCGAAGCTTCATGGTGTCATTGGGAGCCTCCAATTAAGTTGTGGAGATTGCCCCAACCTTGTTTGTAAAGCTCTGGTCGCCACCTCCAAGGGCACCAATAGTGGAATCACGGCATCTCGCATTGTGTGAGGGTGTGAGGAGAATACGATGGCCCTAGTGGCTTCTTGGGGAGCATTGTGCCTCCACACCGCTCCAATGGAGACGTACTTCCCCTCAAAGGGAATGAACTTATGTAACACATCCTCGTCTTCACCGGCTCCACTCTTGGTTATCTCGTACCTTTACTTGTGCAAGCTTATATTGTGTTGCATCCCTTGCTTGCTTGTGTGCTTGTTGCTGTTGCATCATATAGGTTGCTCACCTAGTTGCATATCTAGACAACCTACTTTGATGCAAAGTTTAAATTGGTAAAGAAAAGCTAAAAATTGTAGTTGCCAATTCACCCCCTCTAGTCAACTATATCGATCCTTTAACCTGTGTCTAGCCGTACGATGATGGATTCCTTCACACCGAAAGGGCCCTAAGAATATCTCTCCATCATCGGAGGAGAAAATCCCACTCTCGAGCTGTCCGGTCACTTGTCAAACTTTTTGATGAGCCTGAAAGTTGTTGTTATGATCACCTTGTTACATATGACGTTTGAGAAACCCCAAAGCCCACCGTATGGTATGAAGTGACCGAGACACTCTCATGGTCTGAGGAACTAAAACACATGCTAACACTCCGTGTTATAACAAATGATTTCAGACGATATGATCACATAGTATAACAGCAAGTATTGGGTCGATTCAGTATGATCGTTCTTCTAACGTCATACCCTCAATGTTGTTTTAGGACTATCATTGCAGTTAACGATGTCCTAAGATCCGGAAAATATGATCACCAACAACACTTGAACCGGTCTTAGAGGCGAGACATGGAACCTATTGTTTACCATTTATCATTTCACACGTGCATATGAGTTTTCCATTGAATCACATATTCCATGATCATAGCAGTTATAGCATGAAACACAAACTCTTAATTATGAATAACAGAAATATAATTATACAATATTATTGTCTGTAGGGCATATTTCCAACAGTCTCCCACTTGCACTACAGTCAATAATCTAGCTGGGTGGTTTTAAAAAAACCGATGGGTATCCTGGTCTAGCTCATGCTTTGCTTGTGGTAGAGCCTTTGTCATTTGTTTTGACATATTCAAAACTCGGAAATATTTGTGTTAGTTTTGTCTGTTTATAGGATCCAATCCATCTTGCTTTGAGCTATAATATTTTATTCAAAATAAAATATCATTTAGACTCATTGCACTTAGAATCATATTTCAGATTCATCCATTTATATCAAGATTCTTCTTGACTAGCCATATTCATAATATAATGTTTATGGGCTTATTACAACTTTTATAATACCCAATTATATCAAGACATTCTTGATTATTGGATCTGCCCTTTCATATCAAGACTCTTCTTGATTGTCCATTATTCCTAATGTTTTTGGGTTTCTTACAACTTTTGTAATATTCAATTATATAAAGACATTTCTTGATTATTGGATTTTACCCATTTATATCAGGACTCTTCTTGATTGGCCATATTATCAATATATTGTTAAATAGGGTTCTTTACAACTTTTGTAATATCCAATTATATCAAGACATTTCTTGATTATTGGATCTACCCTTTTATATCAAGACTCTTCTTGATTCAGACAACATTGGGACATCTAATGTTTTCAAAACGTAAATTATTGTTATAGAATCAATATTGTTTATAAAGTAATATTATCATAGCCCTTATTATATCAATTATGAAGTTTGATATTCATATATTCTTAATAATGAATTTTTAACTTCGTATGCTCAAAAAATACATTTATTCTTTTTAGATCCTTGACATTTGTTACTAACACTTAGTAAAACGCTTGGCCCTTTTTCATATATATTATAACTATCAAGATGAATTACTTTCATCTACTCATGCTTATAAGCATCTAGTTATATGACACTGAGAGAAATAATTCTATATTTAAACACTTTAAACCTTTTTCAAAATATACAAACTTTTAAGCTCAATCAGACATATTGATCTATCTTTTCGTCTTGACATGGAGGACACACCAAGGCACCAAAAGGTCTCCTGTCCGGACACGACGCTATCCAATAGTCTGACCTTCCAGCAGCTGCAGTGCGGCCCGACTGTCCGCCCCATGAGAGTTAGGCCGGCAGCCCGAGGACCCCTTAGTCCAGGACTCCTCCGGTAGTACCGCTTATAAGCGATCGTACCGCTGTCCAGTACCGCGGTTACTACCGCTGCTTCTGGGAACTCAGCTTTCGTGTCGGGTTTGCGCGGAAGTACAACGATAGTACCACCCGCTACTACCGCTCCCTCCAGGTCTTGATGCACTCTCAGTGAAAGTGAAGTGGCAGTGGATAGCAGCACTACTACCTATAAGCGGTAGTACCACTCAGGTGGGCGGTAGTACCGCTGTAGCAATTCTACTACTTCTCCCATGTTCCTGCTCTGCTTCTGAGTAACCCCAAGCTGCAACCCTAGTGGTAGTACTGCTCCGGGTGCACTACCGCCTCGTGGCTTCGGGCCATTGCACTGCTTTTGGGTTACTACCGCCCGAGCGGTAATACCGCTCTGTGGAGCGGTAGTACCGCTCTGTGCAGGCTAGGAGCAAGGTAACTGTAAGGGCATATTTATCCCTTGGTAGTTTTGGTGCTTGATGACAATGCTTTTGCGGACTAATCATGTGCATTGAGCATTTCAGATATATCATGCCTAAGAACAAGACGATTTGGTGCCCCTCGAAGATTATTGAAGATGGCTTTTCTCTATGTTTCTTTTCGGTGGATTTGAGTCATAGGATAGCCATACTATTAAGAGGGGGTCCATGTTGGAAAGGTTTGGGTGGAATCATCACGTACACGTCTGTTCCTTCTTCATGTCCGTTTCTCTGTATCTCTGCAAAAGGAAGGACTCCTAGTGTTGCTGAACTAGGGCATGCGGTAGTAATTGCTCCTCAAAGCGGTAGTACCGCAGGCACTCACGGTAGTACCGCTTCTTGGACGTGGTAGTACCGTGGCCTCAGGCCTGCACAGCAGCACGAGTGGTGATACGTCTCCAACATATCTATAATTTTTGATTGCTCCATGCTATTATATTATCTATTTTGGATGTTGATGGGCTTTATTTTACACTTTTATATCATTTTTGGGACTAACCTACTAACTGGAGGACCAGCCCAAATTGTTGTTTTTTGTGCCTATTTTAGGGTTTGGAAGAAAAGGAATATCAAACGGAGTCCAAACGGAATGAAACCTTTGGGAATGTGATTTTCTCAACAAACGTGATCCAGGAGACTTGGAGTGGCCGTCAAGAAACAAGGGAGGAAGGCACGAGGCAGGGGGCACGCCTACCCCCCTAGGCGCGCCCTCCACCCTCGTGGGCCCTCCGTTGCTCCACCGACGTACTTCTTCCTCCTATATATATATCCACGTACCCCCCAAACATCCAGGAGCACCACGAAAACCTAGTTCCACCGCCGCAACCTTCTGAACCCGAGAGATCCCATCTTGGGGCCTTTTCCGGAGCTCCGCCGGAGGGGGCATTGATCATGAAGGGGTTCTACATCAACTCCATGGCCTCTCTAGTGATGTGTGAGTAGTTTACTTCAGACCTACGGGTCCATAGTTATTAGCTAGATGGCTTCTTCTCTCTCTTTGGATCTCAATACAAAGTTCTCCTCGATCTTCTTGGAAATCTATTCGATGTAATCTTCTTTTGCAGTGTGTTTGTCGAGATCCGATGATTTGTGGGTTTATGATCTAGATTATCTATGAACAATATTTGATTCTCCTCTGAATTCTTTTATGTATGATTGGTTTATATTTGCAAGTCTCTTTGAATTATCAGTTTGGTTTGGCCTACTAGATTGATCTTTCTTGCAATGGGAGAAGTGCTTAGCTTTGGGTTCAATCTTGCGGTGCTCGATCCCAGTGATAGAAAGGGAACCAGCACGTATTGTATTGTTACCATCGAGGATAAAAAGATGGGGTTTATATCATATTGCATGAGTTTATCCCTCTACATCATGTCATCTTCCTTAAAGCATTACTCTGTTCTGATGAACTTAATACTCTAGATGCATGCCGGATAGTAGTCGATGTGTGGAGTAATAGTAGTAGATGCAGAATCGTTTCGGTATACTTGTCTCGTACGTGATGCCTATATACATGATCATACCTAGATATTCTCATAACTATGTTCAATTCTACCAATTACTCGACAGTAATTCGTTTACCCATCGTAATACTTATGCTCTTGAGAGAAGCCACTAGTGTAACCTATGGCCCCCGGGTCTATCTTCCATCATATTCATCTACCGACACTTAGTTATTTCCTTTGCCATTTATTTTACTTTGCATCTTTATTTCTCTTTATCATAAAAATACCAAAAATATTATCTTATCATATCTATCAGATCTCACTCTCGTAAGTGACCATGAAGGGCTTGACAACCCCTTTATCGCGTTGGTTACGAGGTTCTTATTTGTTTGTGTAGGTGCGTGGGACTTGAGTGTGATCTCCTGCTGGATTGATACCTTGGTTCTCAAAAACTGAGAGAAATACTTACGCTACTTTGCTGCATCACACTTTCCTCTTCAAGGGAAAACCAACACAGTGCTCAAGAGGTAGCAAGAAGGATTTCTGGAGCTGTTGCCGGGGAGATTCGCGCCAAGTCAAGTCAAGATTTGACTCCCAACAACGAGTCATTTCTGGAGCCATTACCAAGTACCCATCACAAACTCTTATCCCTCGCATTACATTATTTGCCATTTGCCTCTCGTTTTCCTCTCCCCCACTTCACCCTTGCTGTTTTATTCGCCCTCTTTTCCTCTCTCCCTCTCCTTCCGTTCCCCTTCTCTTTTTCTATTTGCCTATTTTGCCCATTTCTAGTTTGCTTGTGTGTTGGATTGCTTGCTTGTCACGATGGCTCAAGATAATACTAAATTGTGTGACTTTGCCAATACCAACAACAATGATTTTCTTAGGACTCCGATTGCTCCTCTTACCGATGCTGAATCTTGTGAAATTAATGCTGCCTTCTTGAATCTTGTCAGGAAAAATCAATTCGCCGGCCTTCCTAGTGAAGAAGCCGCTACCCATCTAAACAACTTTGTTGATTTGTGTGATATGCAAAAGAAGAAAGATGTGGACAATGATATTGATAATTTTAAGCTATTTCCGTTTTCGCTTAGAGATCGTGCTCAAGCTTGGTTTTCGTCTTTGCCTAAAAATAGTATTGATTCATGGAATAAGTGCAAAGATGCTTTTATCTCTAATTATTTTCCTCCCGCTAAAATCATCTCTCTTAGAAACGATATTATGAATTTTAAGCAACTTGATCATGAACATGTTGCACAATCTTGGGAGAGGATGAAATTAATGATACGTAATTGCCCTACACATGGTTTGAATCTTTGGATGATTATACAAAACTTTTATGCCGGGTTGAATTTTGCTTCTAGAAATCTTTTAGATTCGTCCGCGGGAGGCACTTTTATGGAAATCACTTTAGGAGAAGCTACTAAACTCCTAGATAATATTATGGTTAATTATTCTCAATGGCACACCGAAAGATCTACTAATAATAAAGTGCATGCAATTGAAGAGATTAATGTTTTGAGTGGAAAGATGGATGAACTTATGAAATTGTTTGCTAATAAGAGTGCTCCTACTGATCCTAATGAGATGCCTTTGTTTATCTATAACATCCCAAAATTCTAAATTTTGGAATGTTATATTAAATAGATAGTTTTGCTTGGTTGTATGATTGCTTGAGTGAAATTGAGTGAAATTCGAAACTGTTTGAAAGTTAAATGAGAGGGAATAAAAGGACTTTCCCAAACTTTCATTTTGCATTTGGATCTCCATGAATTCAAATTATTTTCATCACAAAACCCTGGAGAGAAGATGACATGACTTCTTCCATTTATTTAAATGACAAGGGTTTTTGAAAACATTTGAATTTCATTTGAAAATATTTCAAATTCAGAAACTTTAAGCAACTCAATGATTTTCACGAGAGAAGATAATATGACTTCTTCAAAATATATGAAATATGAGTTGGAAGTTTTAAAATAATTAAATTCAAAGTCCTTTTGAAATTATTTTCAATTTGGAGTTATTTGGATTTTATTCAAATTATTTTTCTCCAAAATAAAAATATATGGAAACTAGGGTAACATGGTTCCCTACATCAGAAAATTGGAGAGAAATAAATTTGAATTAATTTTGGTTTGTTTAAAATGATTTTTACTGGATTTTACTAGAGCAGTAGCACTCTTTGCTTTATTTTTAATTTGTGTAGATTTTATTTGACTCTAGAAAAATGTTCAGCTTGTAGGAAATCTTTTTCTGAAAATTTTGATATATTATATGCCTACAATATTTTTATTTATTTAAGGTTTTCTTTATTTTCTTTGCGCTGTTTTTTTTAAGTTTTCCCCGGGCCAATTGGGCCGAAGTCCAGCCAGCCGGCCCAAGTCACGCCGCCTTCCTCCTCCCGTGCTCAACTCGGACTCACCGGAGTCCGAGCTGCTGCCGCCTCGCTCCCGCCCCCATCCCCAAGAAGCTCCTCCCCGGCCCCTCTTTATAAGCCGCAACTCCGCTCCTCCTCATCCCGCCGCCGCGCCTCTCCTCTCCTCGCCGCACTTCGCCAACCGCTGCCGCCGTCGATGAGATCTAGAGCCGCCGCTGCACCGCCACTTCGCGTTGCCGCCTGCTAGCGCTGCTGCCCGCGCCGCTCGCTGCCGCCGCGTGCGTCGCACCCCGTATCTGGGGACTTATCATGAGATTTATGCCCACTATCTAATAATGGGAAATAGACAAAAAGAAATTCGTTCGATATACATTCGAACCACTCTTGGTCATATTTCTTTTTATAGAGAAATAGAGGAAGCCACACAAGGATTTAGTTAGGCCTATTCATACACTACCTAAATAAGAAAGTTACTGCCGCAGCCACGCCGGAGCCGCTGCCGGTTTTTCCCAGCCGAACCAGTATAACCCTCCCCGGTCCGGTTTATTATTTATTTTTGGGGTTTCCTTCGGTTTTTCTTTTAAAGCTGGTTTTATATTTTTTTTAATTAGGTTAATTAGTGGACGTTCGTCCGTTAGTATTACGTAGCGAACGGTTTTTGTTCGTTAGTGTTCTGTAGCGAGCGTTCGCTCGATAGTTTTTTCTTTTTCTTTTTAATTTCGGCCAGGGACCCATCCGTGAATATTATATTTACAGATTAATCTCTGATCTTCAATCTATCACATCTTTTTTACCAGTTTATCCAAATCCAACGAAACCAACGCCCACTTCTTCGTTATGATCCCCTCTATCCAGAGAATCAACTTAAACATGTTTTTGAAATTTTAAAAATTTAAGTTCAAACAAATTTAGAATCAAACTTCGTTTGATCATAACTTGAGTTTTATAACTCCGATTCCGTTGATTCTTTTTGCAAATTGAAGCTCTTGGCCTAAACTTTCTGATAAGGCCAAATTCACATAATTTTGGTACTGTTAGAAATTGTTCTATGTTGCAAGAGTTATTTGCTTGGTTTTGATGTTTTTCGAATTGTTCTTCGTTCTTTCTGACCTTTTGAGCGATTTCTTATGTGTAGTTACTATTGCTTGGCTACGACAGATTGACCGGAGTGTGACGAGTAGAATTATCAAGAGTTTTGTGTGCGAATCATCTTCACCAACAGTACATGCAAGTTCAAACTTTGATCATACCTCTTTACCACCCAGTTTATTGCATTAGATCTATCCTCAAACAATTGCATGGTTAGGATCTGATTAAATTGTGGGTTTGGGAAGTAGATGAGGTAGTACCTATTGACCTGTTTATTATCAAACCTATGGGAGTTACTTCTATGTTGCTTATATTGCTATGCTATGCTCGTAGACATGGTTTGGGTTTGAGTGTATTCATGACAGATGTGAGTATTGCTAAGTAATGGTTAACTTAAGGTGGCAACTTTAATACATATCTGGGTGGATTGAGGCACCTAGGGAACTAGTGTTGCCTGTATTTTTGGAAATCCCGGGGTACCGTGTGATTCTCCTATCGACTGCCACCCAGCCTCAAAGGGATCATAAGATTATTCATGCTAGAAACTTCCGTGTGCAGCCACATGCCATTATGGGATCTGGCATACTTGAGTAATTTGTGGGAAACCTTTCCATGATAGGCTAGCATATGTAGGGGATTGTAGGTGTACAGGCCTATCTATCGGTTAGGGGGACCTCTTCAGAAAGACTGTGTCTCGGTCATCCATTCCTCAAACATTATGTAGTGCGAGAAATCCAACGGAGGAGATCGAGTCTTGTGGGGAAAAGTGCGCAAAACTCTGCAGAGTGTACAAACTAATCATGATTAGCCGTGTCCCCGGTTATGGACATCTTGAGTATCTGGTTCTTGGATTATCATGTTGATCTCATCACTCTAAATTAATTTTGTTGGGTTATTAATTACCTTTTAATTGTGATTGAGATGGGGTTTACCATTCTCAATGTTTTCAACCAACTTTGTAGTTAAATAAAATGTATTCCTTTACAGTAGGGAAATATTGCCTTTTCGCAAAAACATTATAACCATGGAGCTTTTCCACCAGCCATATATGCATGTAATGATAGCTATTATTCGTCATTATCCTATGGTGTGAATTTGCCAGTACATTCAATGTACTGACCCTTTTGTGGCTGCAACGTCTCATGTTGCAGGATTTTTCTTACGACGAGTAAGTGATATGTTAGGGTTACGATTTCTACACTCAACTTTGCCGTTAGTCTTGATGGGAATCCACAACCTTGTTGCTTCCACTATTTGGATTGAGGTAATAATATTTTACGTTACTTTATACATGTGATTTACCTCTGTTATAAATCCTGGTGTACTATGTGTGTCAGCATACCGATCCAGGCATGACACTTAAGCCCAGAGACTAGACCGTCTGAGGTCGGATCGCTACAAGATGGTATCAGAGCACATGTTGACTGTAGGATGTGACCCCTAGAAACTGGCAAGCCCATAGGAAGGATTTTCTCTAAAACTTTCTTTTTCAAAAAGATCTTTTACCTCTCTTCTCTTTTGAGCTTATTCAAATATTCCCTTTTAGTGAGACCATACCCCTTTTTCCCTTTTGACCACACGAAGATTCAGCTGATGGGATCACTCCAAGAAGTACAAGATATCAGACAACTAAGACCACTTTGTAATGAAGAGGATTTTACCATACATTATGATAACGGAAACTACAACGGTTGAAGACTCCGAAGACTAGGGGAATTTGAAGGCCCTGTAGAATTTTCCAGATTTGTATGACCTAGGAAGGCACCCCTTATGGAACTTGGCAGACTATGGAAGCTATCACTACCTGAGATCAAGGTGTATCAGAGAAAGACCGGAGCATGGAGCATTAGAACTCAAAGTTTTTGTCAAGAAACCCTAAGGTAGGAGATATCAACTATGGAATGATAGCTCATGGAAATGGCAAGAGCAGAAACACGGCTATCCATGAGTTTAACGCCCGCTTATGCTATTGCCGCCGTGCTAAGTTAAGCATGCATTTCTTTGGAAGAATTGGATGACCAGAAGGCTGATGGAGCACTATCAGCAAGACGAAGTTTTAACCTTAGCTGGTGTATCGCCAGGATCTGGAGTGTTACATCAAGAAGTTAAGATGGACCTGCAGGAAACAGTATTAGATAAAGAAGCGTTTCATGAAGAGCTCAGGACCGAGAAGCTGAAAGTAGCCAAGCTAGAGGAGCAAAACCTTGAGACATCAAAGGTTCGTTAGGAACTGAAGGACGGTAGGATCATGGTTCATGTCGAGGTTGATGAAACCCAGAAGTTTGGAACGCAACTCCAGAAATATTAAAGGACGTCATGATAGACTTTGCGACAACAGAGATGATCTGGCAAAAGAACTTGAGAAGGACAAGCACCATCGGAAGAAGCCGTCGGAGACATGAGCAAGACTTGAAGAGTCTAGTGACTCTGAAAATTTATTGACCTTTAGAAGACCAAACCCCTATTATATACCTACGTTAGATGCGACATTTGTGAGCTGTCATTTGTTTGATGTTTTTCTGACAACCACAAATAAAATCTGTCTTTTCAAAACTATTGTTTGTGTTGTGTGCATCCCTCTCGATCTCTCTTATCGCACCCCGAAACCCTTGGATCCCAAAAGATGATGAATGGAGATGGATGAGTATTTCTGAGATTCATGACACAACCGGAGGTAGTGATACGTCTCTGGTGTATCTATAATTTTTGATTGTTCCATGCAAATATTCTACAACTTTCATATACTTTTGGCAACTTTTTATACTATTTTTGGGACTAACATATTGATCCAGTGCCCAGTGCCAGTTCCTGTTTGTTGCATGTTTTTTGTTTCGTAGAATATCCATATAAAACAGAGTCCAAACGGGATAAAAACTGACGGAGATTTTTTTGTAATATATATGATTTTTGGGAAGAAAAATCCACGCGAGACGGTGCCCGAGGTGGCCACGAGGCAGGGGGGCGCGCCTGCCCCCCTGGGCGCGCCCCTGACCCTCGTGGGCCACCCGTAAGGCAGTTGGTTCCCTTCTTTCGCCGCAAGAAAGCTAATATCCGGATAGAGATCGTGTTAAAATTTCAGCCCAATCGGAGTTATGGATCTCCGGGAATATAAGAAACGGTGAAAGGGAAGAATCTGGGAACGCAGAAACAGAGAGAGACAGAGAGACATATCCAATCTCGGAGGGGCTCTCACCCCTCCCGTGCCATGGAGGCCATGGACCAGAGGGAAAACCCTTGTCCCATCTAGGAGGAGGTCAAGTAAGAAGAAGAAGGAGGGGCTCTCTCTCCCCCTCGCTTTCGGTGGCACCGGAGTGACACCGGGGGCCATCATCATCACCGCGATCTACACCAACACCTCTGCCATCATCACCAACATCTCCATCACCTTCCTCCCTCTATCTACAACGGTCCACTCTCCCGCAACCCGCTGTACCCTCTACTTGAACATGGTGCTTTATGCTTCATATTATTATCCAATGATGTGTTGCCATCCTATGATGTCTGAGTAGATTTTCGTTGTCCTATCGGTGGTTGATGAATTGCTATGATTAATTTAATTTGCTTGTGGTTATTTTGCTGTCCTTTGGTGCCCATCATATGATTGCGCGCGTGGATCACACCCTAGGGTTAGTTGTATGTTGATAGGACTATGTATTGGAGGGCAAGAGTGACAGAAGCTTCAACCTATAGCATAGAAATTGATGCATACGGGATTGAAGGGGGACCAATATTTCTTAATGCTATGGTTGGGTTTTAACTTAATGAACATTAGTAGTTGAAGATGCTTGCTAATAGTTCCAATCATAAGTGCATGGAATTCCAAGTCAGGGATGACATGCTAGCAGTGGCCTCTCCCACATAATACTTGCTATCGGTCTAGTAAAGTAGTCAATTGCTTAGGGGCAATTTCGCAACTCCTACCACCACTTTTCCACACTCGCTATATTTACTTTATTGTTTCTTTATCTAAGCAACCCCTACTTTTTATTTACGTACTCTTTATTATCTTGCAAACCTATCCAAAAACACCTACATAGTACTTATAGTTTCATACTTGTTCTAGGTAAAGCGAACATCAAGCGTGCGAAGAGTTGTATTGGTGGTCGATAGAACTTGAGGGAATATTTGTTCTACCTTTAGCTCCTCGTTGGGTTCGGCACTCTTACTTATCGAAAACTGTTGCGATCCCCTATACTTGTGGGTTATCAAGACCTTTTTCTGGTGCCGTTGCTGGGGAGCAATAGCGTGGGGTGAATATTCTCGTGTGTGCTTGTTTGCTTTATCACCAATGAATTTTTATTTTCTGTTCTTAGTTGTTCTCTATCTTTAGTTATGGATATGGAACACGAAATACCAAAAAAATTAGGTGTACTTGCTACTCATGGAGATGGGGAACCTCCTAAAACCCTCGATGATGGTTATGTGAAAAATATTATGTACTACTTTAATAATCCTGAGAAAACCCCATTCAATTATGTAATGGGAGTAACGTTGGAATAACGTGAATACTTTAGGGATTACTGCTTGACACAAAATGGGAAACTATTATGGGATCAAATTCATATATTGAATTGGTATGCTAGGCAACTATGCTTGAGATATGATTATACTTGTTGCTCTAAGGTGAAGGCTCCACACCTTCCCTTTTCATGTGAATTTAATGATAATGAAACCTTAGCTTCTTATGCTAATGGTATATATGATTACTATGATGTGGAACAAATAGAAGAATTTGTTGCTTTTAAGGGTGCTTATGAAATTGAATCTTTATTTGAAAAGCTTATGATGATGATGATGTTTATAGGCCTGAAAATTTAGCTATCTTAAAATATTTCTATGATAATTATGAATATAATTCCTATATTAATGCGCTTATCGAGAAAGTCTCCGTTGTCCAAGAAGAGACTAATATTTTGCAGGAGTCTATGGAAGAAGAAATTGATGAAACTGTGAGCTCATTGGATGAAAAAGATGAGGAGGAGAGCGAAGAACAAAAGGAGGAAGAGCGGATTAGCTACCCGTGCCACCTTCTAATGAGAGTAACTCTTCAACTCATACATTGTTTAATTCCCCTTTGTGCTTACCGGAGGATGATTGCTATGATGATTGTTATGATCCCGTTGATTCTTTTGAAATATCCCTTTTTGATGATGCTTGCTATGCTTGTGGCCAAGATGCCAATATGAATTGTGCTTATGGATATGAACTTGCTATAGTTCCTTATGTTAAACATGAAATTGTTACTATTGCACCCACACATGATAGTCCTATTATCTTTTTGAATTCTCCAAACTACACTATATCGGAGAAGTTTGCTCTTATTAAGGAATATGTTGATGGGTTGCCTTTTACCATTGCACATGATGATTTTGATAGATATAATATGCATGTGCTTGCTGCTCCAACTTGCAATTATTATGAGAGAGGAACTACATCTCTGCCTCTTTATGTTTCCAATACAACAAAATTGCAAGAAACTGTTTATACTATGCATTGGCCTTTACTATGTGTGCATGCATTGTTCTTTTATGACATGCCAATGCATAGGAAGAGAGTTAGACTTCGTCATTACATGATATATGTTACCTTGTGCTCACTACTAAATTACAAATCATTGTTAATTAAAATTGGCTTTGATATACCTTGGGATCCGGGTGGATCCATTACTTGAGCACTATATGCCTAGCTTAATGGCATTAAAGAAAGCGCTGCCAGGGAGAAAACCCATAAGTTTTAGAGAGTCATTTATTTCTGTTGAGTGCTTTTATATAGTTTAAAAACAACAAAAATAAAGAGGGGAACCCAAAACTTTTTCAAAAAGGAAAGCGAAAGTGAGAAAGACAAGCATTGTTGAAGTAGGAGCTAGCCTTGAACTTTGTTCATGCTCACAGAAACTTTGTGAATCTTGATTACAGAAACTTTTCAATAAAAATAATTATCCACTTGTACAATTCCATTGTATTATAAAAATAATGTGCCAAGGTTTTCCTTTAGGATGTTTACATTTGCTTGATGGTTTGTACGGTGCAGGACAGAAACTTTGGTGGTAGTGTGCGATATTACATTTTTAGCTGGAACATCAAATGGTTCTGATTCTTTTTGCAATGTCTTCCTATAAAAATTGTTTATTTTTAATAATTTTGGTAGAATTTTTCAAGTATCAGTAGTATGATGAATGTTCAGATTATCACAGACTGTTCTATTTTAGATAGATTCTGTTTTTGATGCATAGTTTGCTTGTTTTGATGAAACTATCGATTCATATCAGTGGATTAAGCCATGAAAAAGTTATATTACAGTAGACACAATGCAAAAAAGAAATATGAATTGGTTTGCAACAGTACTTAGAGTAGTGATTTGCTTCATTATACTAACGGATCTTACCGAGTTTTCTGTTGAAGTTTTGTGTGGATGAAGTGTTCGATGATCGAGAAGGTCTTGATGTGAGAAGAAGGAAGAGAGGCAAGAGCTCAAGCTTGGGGATGCCCGAGGCACCCCAAGTAAATATTCAAGGATACTCAAGCATCTAAGCTTGGGGATGCCCCGGAAGGCATCCCCTCTTTCTTCAACAAGTATCGGTATGTTTTCGGATTCGTTTCGTTCATGCGATATGTGCAAACTTGGAGCGTCTTTTGCATTTAGTTTTCATCTTTATTTTATGCACCATGCTGGTATAAGATAGTCCTTGGTTGATTTATAGAATTCTCATTGCACTTCACTTATATCTTTTGAGTATGGCTTTATAGAATGCTTCATGTGCTTCGCTTATATCACTTGAAGTTTGGATTGCCTATTTCTCTTTACATAGAAAACCGCCACTTGTAGAATTCTCTTTTGATTCACTTAGATTTGTTAGAGCACGGGCATATCTTTTGTAGAAAGAATTAAACTCTCTTGCTTCACTTATATCTATTTAGAGAGATGACAGGAACTGGTCATCACATGGTTAGTCATAAAATCCTACATAAAACTTGTAGATCACTGAATATGATATGTTTGATTCCTTGCAATAGTTTTGCGATATAAAGATGGTGATATTAGAGTCATGCTAGTGGGTAGTTGTGGATTGTAGAAATACTTGTGTTGAGGTTTGTGATTCCCGTAGCATGCACGTATGGTGAACCGTTATGTAACAAAGTCGGAACATGATTTATTTATTGATTGTCTTCCTTATGAGTGGCGGTCGGGGATGAGAGATGGTCTTTTCCTACCAATCTATGCCCCTAGGAGCATGCGCGTAGTACTTTGTTTCGATGACTAATAGATTTTTGCAATAAGTATGTGAGTTCTTTATGACTAATGTTGAGTCCATGGATTATATGCACTCTCACCCTTCCACTATTGCTAGCCTCTCTAGTATCATGCAACTTTCGCCGGTACCTTAAACCCACCATATATCTTCCTCAAAACAGCCACCATACCTACCTATCATGGCATTTCCATAGCCATTCTGAGATATATTGCCATGCAACTTCCATCATCATCATATACATGACTTGAGCATTCATTGTCATTTTGCTTTGCATGATTGTAAGATAGCTAGCATGATGTTTTCATGGCTTGTCCATTTTTTGATTTCATTGCTACGCTAGATCATTGCACATCCCGGTACACCGCTGGAGGAATCCATATAGAGTCATACTTTGTTCTAGACATTGAGTTGTAATATTGAGTTGTAAGTAAATAAAAGTGTGATCATCATTATTAGTGCATTGCCCCAGTGAGGAAAGGATGATGGAGACTATGATTCCCCCATAAGTCGGGATGAGACTTCGGACTTTACAAAAAAATAAAAGAGGCCAAAGAAGCCCACCAAAAAAATGAGAGAAAAAGAGAGAAGGGGCAGTGCTACTATCCTTTTTCCACACTTGTGCTTCAAAGTAGCATCATGTTCTTCATATAGAGAGTCTCTTGAGTTATCACTTTCATATACTAGTGGGAATTTTCATTATAGAACTTGGCTTGTACATTCCGATGATGGGCTTCCTCAAATGCCCGAGGTCTTCATGAGCAAGCAAGTTGGATGCACACCCACTTAGTTTCAGTTGGAGCTTTCATACACTTATAGCTCTAGTGCATCCGTTGCATGGCAATCCCTACTCACTCACATTGATATCTATTGATGGGCATCTAGTTTCATACTTTGTTCTAGGTAAAGCGAACATCAAGCGTGCGAAGAGTTGTATCGGTGGTCGATAGAACTTGAGGGAATATTTGTTCTACCTTTAGCTCCTCGTTGGGTTCGACACTCTTACTTATCGAAAATGGTTGCGACCCCCTATACTTGTGGGTTATCAAGAGGTAGCACACTGGATACTGAACATGGAAGATCGCATGAAGCAACACGGTATTGAAGGAGAGTATATGGTTCCATACACCCTACGAAAGATCACACAAGGTGCTGCAAAATGGCGAGAGATACATCAAGCCATACAAGGATGGAATGGAACCAATGCTTGGGATGAATTCAATATGATTCTACTAAGGTCCTGTCTTACCCGAGAGCCATGTGAACCTAAAGATAAGAAGCCTTGTGCATGTAATATTTGTGGAGAAATGGGACGCACCCATAAAGAACACAAGGATGAATGCCCTAATTGTGAAGGAAGTCACCCAACTGAAGAATGCCCAACTAGGAAGATCACTTGTAACTAGTTGATATCTCCTGCCTTAGGGCTTTTGTCAAGAAACCCTAAGGCAGGAGATATCAACTATGGAATGATAGCTCATGGAAATGGCAAGAGCACAAACACGGCTATCCATGAGTTTAAAGCCCGCTTATGCTATTGCCGCCATGCTAAGTTAAGCATGCATTCCTTTGCAAGGATTGGATGACAAGAAGGCCGATGGAGCACCTATCAGCAAGACGAAGTTTTAACCTTAGCTGGTGTATCTCCAGGATCTGGAGTGTTACATCAAGAAGTTAAGATGGACCTACAAGAAGTAGTATTAGATAAGGAAGCGTTTCATGAAGAACTCATGACCCAGAAGCTGAAGGGAGCCAAGCTAGAGGAGCAAAACCTTGAGACACCAAAGATTCATTAGTTACTAAAGGACAGTAGGATCATGGTTTATGTCGAGGTTGATGAAACCCAGAAATTTGGAACGCAACTCCAGAAATATTAAAGGATGTCACGATAGACTTTGTGACAACAGAGATGATATGGCAAAAGAACTTGAGAAGGACAAGCACCATCGGAAGAAGCCGTCGGAGACATGAGCAAGACTTGAAGAGTCTGGTGACTTTGAAAATTTATTGACCTTTAGAAGACCAAACCCCTGTTATATACCTACTTTAGATGCGACGTTTGTGAGCTGTTATTTGTTTGATGTTTTTCCGATAGCCACAAATAAAATCTGTCTTTTCAAAGCTATTGTTTGTATTGTGTGCATCCCTCTCGATCTCTGTTATCTCACCCCAAAACCCTTGGATCCCAAACGATGACGAATGGAGATGGACGAGTATTTCTGAGATTCATGACACATCCGGAGGTAGCACACTGGATATGGAACATGGAAGATCGCATGAAGGAGCACGGTAATGAAGGAGAGTATATGGTTCCATACACCCTATGAAAGATCACACAAGGTGCTGCAAAATGGCGAGAGATACATCAAGCCATACAAGGATGGAATGGAACCAATGCTTGGGATGAATTCAAGATGATTCTACTAAGGTCCCATCTTACCCGAGAGCCATGTGAACCTAAAGAGAAGAAGCCTTGTGCATGTAATATTTGTGGAGAAATGGGACACACCCATAAAGAACACAAGGATGAATGCCCTAATTGTGAAGGAAGTCACCCAACTGAAGAATGCCCAACTAGGCAGATCACTTGTATCTTGTGTGAAGGGACTACCCACTACCCTGCTTAGTGTCACATTTACCCCATGGTACAAAGAACCATCCAGCAGAAGAAAGAAGCAAGGAAAGGATCCCTCATGGAAATTTTACAAGAACCTATGATGAAGGAAGAAGTGGAGAACACACCCAAAGTAGACCCAAATAAACCCTGCACCAAGTCATGCTATTCATGTGGAGAAGAAGGGCACAACTCCCAAAATTGTCTGAATGGGGATATAGTAGAATTCCCGATAGAGGAAGTAGAGTATGACCCACAAGAAATAGAAGCCCTAATTGGAATGAAAAAGTCCAGGAAGAGAAGTACATTGGATTCCAGGAAGGATCTGAGTCATATCACCTGTTACAGGTGCCAGGGTTTAGGTCACTACGCCTATAAATGTCGAAAGAAGAAGCCAAGAGCCCAAAGGGCGGACACCATCCCCAAGAAGCCTAAAGACTTATTGGAAGTTATGTGTTTATGCTGCAAGGAAACATGACACTATGCAAATAAATGTCCCGACAAGATGAAAGCTGGAGCTAAGTAGTTGAGAATTTAATATTGGTAATAAGCGTAGTCGGAAGCATTTTTTGGGGGTTATGGAGTGAGTTACGGAATGGAAGTTTGAGATATTGTAATGAATTCATGAAAGCAATAAAGTTCTTGTGTCATGATTTCATACGCTGAATCATTATGAGTTGTTACGCTATGAAGAAAGAGTTTGACCATTTTCAAGGATATGAGAAGTATGGTCTATGGATGAGTTTGTGCATTTTAAGGGTGGTAGTACTCTGTGAAGACACTTGACCCATGGAAAGGAGAATGATATACCACGAAGTGGATTTTGGACAAAATAAGGAGTCTTGTCTCGATATGTGGGGTATCCCCAAGAGTATGAAGAGATGAAGTGCTATTGGATAAAGGAGGTATGATGTTGGAAATATGGAGCAATTGCAACCCCATGATGAGTTTGAGTAATCACGTCTTAGTCTTGTACAAATAGAAGGAAGGGAGACAATACAATTGGATGAATTTTAAGTATGCTAGGAAGCTGGAAGTTGGATGTTGGAATAACAATCAGTTGCCCCGAGGATGAGTTCAAGGTTTACAAGTGATGAGATGGGCCATAACCCACAAGCTCCAGGACTTGCCAAGAAGCAAGCACACCCTTGTGATGACCCACAAGTATAGGGGATCTGTCGTAGTCCTTTCGATAAGTAAGAGTGTCGAACCCAACGAGGAGCAGAAGGAAATGATAAGCAGTTTTCAGCAAGGTATTCTCTGCAAGCACTGAAATTGTAGGTGATAGATAGTTTTATGATAAGATAATTTGTAACGAGCAACAAGTAACAAAAGTAAATAAGGTGCAACAAGGTGGCCCAATCCTTTTTGTAGCAAAGGACAAGCCTGGACAAATTCTTATATAGAGAAAAGCGCTCCCGAGGACACATGGGAATTGTCGTCAAGCTAGGTTTCATCACGTTCATATGATTCACGTTCGGTACTTTGATAATTTGGTATGTGGGTGGACCGGTGCTTGGGTACTGCCCTTACTTGGACAAGCATCCCACTTATGGTTAACCTCTATTGCAAGAATCCGCAACTACAACAAAAGTATTAAGGTAAACCTAACCATAGCATGAAACATATGGATCCAAATCATCCCCTTACGAAGCAACACATAAACTAGGGTTTAAGCTTCTGTCACTCTAGCAACCCATCATCTACTTATTACTTCCCAATGCCTTCCTCTAGGCCCAAATAATGGTGAAGTGTCATGTAGTCGACGTTCACATAACACCACTAGAGGAGAGACAACATACTTCTCATCAAAATATAGAACGAATACCAAATTCACATGACTACTAATAGCAAGACTTCTCCCATGTCCTCAGGAACAAACATAACTACTCAGAAAGCATATTCATGTTCATAATCAGAGGGGTATTAATATGCATATAGGATCTGAACATATGATCTTCCACCAAATAAACCAACTAGCATCAACTACAAGGAGTAATTAATAGTACAAGCAACCCACAGGTACCAATCCCAAACTTGGAGACAAGAATTGGATACAAGAGATGAACTAGGGTTTGAGAGGAGATGGTGCTGGTGAAGATGTTGATGGAGATTGACCCCCTCCCTATGAGAGGATCGTTGGTGATGACGATGGCAATGATTTCCCCCTCCCGGAGGGAAGTTTCCCTGGCAGAACAGCTACGCCGAAGCCCTAGATTGGTTCGCCCTCATGGTGGCGGAGTCTCGTCCCGAAAGCTGGCTTATGATTTTTTCCTCATCAAAAGACTCCATGTAGCAGAATATGGGCATCGGAGGGCCACCAGGGGGCCCACGAGGTAGGGGGTGCGCCCAGGGGGGTAGGGCGCGCCCCCACCCTCGTGGGCAGGCTGTGGCACCCCTCCGGAACTTCTTGCGCTCAGTATTTTTTATATATTCTAAAAATGACTTCCGTGAAGTTTCGGGACTTTTGGAGCTGTGCAGAATAGGTCTCTAATATTTGCTCCCTTTCCAGCCTAGAATCCCAACTGCCAGCATTCTCCCTCTTTATGTAAACCTTGTAAAATAAGAGAGAATATGCATAAGTATTGTGACATAATGTGTAATAACAGCCCATAATGCAATAAATATCAATATAAAAGCATGATGCAAAATGGACGTATCAACTCCCCCAAGCGAAAGCCGAAATCGAAAAATATGTCCACATGTTTAGAGATAGTGGTGTCTTTAAAAAAAATACGGACATGAGGGCATCATGATCATTCTTAAAACAGCAACTTATATAATTTTTGTCATATGATCTCTTATGCTAGAGTAACAATTAAATCACAATTTCAAGTATGAATCATAAACTTCATTGAAAACTAACAAACTATAATCTCAGTCATTGGAGCAATTGCAATTTATCATAACATAGGAAAGAGTCAATATAAGAGCTTTTCAGCAAGTCCACATACTCAACTATCATATAGTCTTTCACAATGGCTAACACTCATGCAATACTTATGGGTATGGAGTTTTAATCGGACACAGAGAAAGATAGGGGCTTATAGCTTTGCCTCCCAACGTTCTACCTCAAGGGTAATGTCAACACTAATAGTTCATGAAAACTCACATCTAATTATCCATATATACTAGGATTTTCCAACATGTTGTGCTTGCCAAAAGATAAAATTTAAAAAGGAAGGGTGAAGATCACCATGACTCTTATGTAAGGTAGGAGATAAAAGTAAAAGATAGGCCCTTCGCAGAGGGAAGCAGAGGTTATCATGCTCTTTTATGGTTGGATGCACAAAATCTTAATGCGAAAGAACGTCACTTTATATTGCCACTTGTGATATGGACATTTATTATGCAGTATGTCGCTTTTATTTCTTCCATATCACACAATCGTATAAAGGTTATTTTCTCCCACACTAATAAGTCATACATATTTAGAGGGTAATTTTTATTGCTTGCACCGATGACAACTTACTTGAGGGATCTTACTCAATCCATAGGTAGGTATGGTGGACTCTCATGGCAAAACTGGTTTAAGGGTGTTTGGAAGCACAAGTAGTATCTCTACATGGTGCAAAGAATTTGGCTAGCATGAGGGGGAAAGGCAAGCTCAGTCATCTTGGATGATCCATGACAATATAATTTATCTCAAATGTAGGAAAACATAACCCATTACGTTGTCTTCCTTGTCCAACGTCAACCCTTTAGCATGTCATATTTTAATGAGTGTGCACAATCATAAAAGATGTCCAAGATAGTGTATTTATATGTGAAGACCTCTCTTTCTTTATTACTTCTTATTAATTGCAACGATGACCAAAACTATGTTTGTCAACTCTCAACAACTTTTAATCATCATACTCTTTATATGTGAGCTCATTACTCTTCATAAGATCCATATGATCTCTTTTATTTCTTTTTATTCTTTCTCTTTTATTTTATTCACTCAAGATCATGGCAAAATAATAAAGCCCTTGACTCAACACTAATATTTCTTATATATAGCTCACGGACTCGATTACATAGAAGGATCATAAAGCAAAACTCACAACTAGATCATACTAAAACTTTATTCTACTAGATCAAGATATTATCAAAAGGATCGAACTAAGAAAAACGGTAAAGATAGAAGTGATGGTGATATGATACCAGGGCACTCCCCCAAGCTTGGCAGTTGCCAAGGGGATTGCCCATACCCATGTGATTATGTCTCCTTTGTTGGTGAAGAAGATGGTGGTGATGATGGATAGTCGCACATCGAGCATAGGAGGTCTTCCAACTTGCGGATAATGCCCTTGAGTGTGATGATATGCTCCTTCAACAAAATATTTTCATGTGTGAGATACTTCTTTTGTATACGAGCTAGCTTAGCCATCTTGACAACTTCGATCTTAGTTGGGGTAAGAAGATTGTGATCAAGTTGAAGGATGTCTTCTGTTGCCGGAACTTGGTCCTCCGAAGCCTTCTTGATCCCTTCATCCTTGCTGATCTCCATGGGTTCTTCTCTCTTCAACTCTATCTTCATTAGCCAAGCACCGTTGCCCTCATTGTTGGAGGAGGAGGGAGACGACATGATGCTTGGCTTTGACAACCCTGGCAGAAAACAACTCGAAACTCGAAACAACCCGAGCAAAATACGTAACATGCAAGAAAACGGAGTCCGGAGAGCGCACAAGGTGCCCACGAGGTAGGGGCGCGCCCAGGGGGTAGGGCGCGCCCTCCACCCTCGTGGAGCCCTCGTGTCCTTCCTGGACTGCTTCTTATTTTTCTATTTTTCTAAATATTCCAAAACGGAAGAAAATCGCCATTAGAACTGTTTTGGAGTCGGTTTACTTACCGTACCACATACCTATTCCTTTTCGGAGTCTGAAACGTTCCGGAAAGTGTCCCTTATGTATTCCTCCGGGGTTATGGTTTCAATAACATTGGTTTCAACATTTATAGGATTACCTAAGATATAAGGTTTAATTCTTTGTTCGTTCACCACCTTCGGATTTGTGCCTTCGAAGTTGTTGATTTTTATGGCACCGGAACGATAGACCTCCTCGATAACGTAAGGACCTTCCCATTTAGAGAGAAGTTTTCCTGCAAAAAATCTTAAATGAGAGTTGTATAACAATACATAATCACCTACATTAAACTCACGCTTTTGTATCCTTTTGTCATGCCATTTTTTAAATTTTTCTTTAAATAATTTGGCATTCTCATAGGCTTGGGTTCTCCATTCATCAAGTGAGCTAATGTCAAATAACCTCTTCTCACCGGCAAGTTTGAAATCATAATTGAGCTCTTTAATGGCCCAGTATGCCTTATGTTCTAGCTCAAGAGGTAAATGACATGCTTTACCATAAACTATTTTATACAGAGACATACCCATAGGATTTTTATATGCAGTTCTATAGGCCCATAAAGCATCATCAAGTTTCTTGGACCAATTCTTTCTAGATCTATTAACAGTCTTTTGCAAAATTAATTTAAGCTCTATGTTGCTCAATTCTACTTGACCACTAGACTGTGGGTGATAAGGTGATGCAATTCTATGATTAACATCATACTTAGCAAGCATTTTACGGAAAGCACCATGAATAAAATGTGAACCACCATTAGTCATTAAATATCTAGGGACTCCAAACCTTGGAAAAATAACTTCTTTAAGCATCTTAATAGAGGTGTTATGATCAGCACTACTAGTTGGAATAGCTTCTACCCACTTAGTAACATAATCAACAGCAACTAAAATATGTGTGTATCCATTGGAGGCAGGAAAAGGTCCCATATAATCAAAGCCCCAAACATCAAATGGTTCAATAACAAGTGAATAATTCATAGGCATTTCTTGAGGTCTACTAATATTACCAATTCTTTGACATTCATCACAAGATACAACAAACTTACAGGCATCCTTGAAGAGCGTAGGCCAATAAAAACCGGATTGTAATACCTTACGTGCAGTTCTATCTCCAGCATGGTGTCCTCCATAAGCTTCAGAGTGACACTTGCATAGGATCTGTTCCTGTTCATGCTCAGGTACACAACGTCTAATAACAGCATCTACTCCTTGTTTATAAAGATGTGGGTCATCCCAAAAGTAATGTCTCAAATCATAGAAAAACTTTTTTCTTTTGCTGGTATGTGAAACTAGGTGGTATAAGTTTAGCAACAATGTAATTAGCATAATCAGCATACCATGGAGCAGCAAGAGAAGCATTTATGACATTTAATTGTTCATCAGGAAAGCTATCATCAATAGGTAGTGGGTCATCAAGAACATTCTCTAGCCTAGACAAGTTGTCTGCAATGGGGTTCTCAGCTCCCTTTCTATCAATAATATGCAAATCAAGTTCTTGTAGCAAGAGAACCCATCTAATGAGTCTAGGTTTAACATCTTTCTTTTCCATAAGATATTTAATAGCAGCATGATCTGTGTGAATAGTTACTTTAGAATCAACAACATAAGGTCTGAACTTATCACAAGCAAATACAACTGCTAAGAATTCTTTTTCAGTAGTAGCATAATTTCTCTGAGCATTGTCTAGAGTTTTACTAGCATATTGAATAACATTTAATTTCTTATCAACTCTTTGCCCTAGAACAGCACCTACAGCATAATCACTAGCATCACACATAATTTCAAAAGGTAAATTCCAATCAGGTGGCTGAACAATAGGTGCAGAGATTAATGCTTTCTTAAGTATTTCAAAGGCTTCTACACAATCATCATCAAAGACGAATGGTATATCTTTTTGTAATAAATTAGTCAGAGGCCGAGAAATTTTTGAGAAGTCCTTAATGAACCTCCTATAAAAACCGGCGTGACCAAGGAAACTTCTTATACCTTTGATGTCCTTGGGACATGGCATCTTTCCAATAGCATCAACCTTAGCTTTATCAACTTCAATACCTCTTTCAGAAACTTTATGCCCCAAGACAATAACTTCATTAACCATAAAGTGGCACTTCTCCCAATTCAAGACAAGGTTAGTTTCTTCACATCTCTGTAGAACTCGATCAAGGTTGCTTAAGCAATCATCAAAAGAGGATCCATAGACGGAGAAATCGTCCATGAAAACCTCACAAATCTTTTCACAAAAGTCAGAGAATATAGCCACCATGCATCTTTGGAAGGTAGCAGGGGCATTACATAAACCAAAAGGCATACATCTATAAGCAAAAGTACCGAACGGGCAAGTAAAAGTGGTCTTAGATTGATCATCAGCTGACACAGGTATTTAAGAGAAACCAGAATAACCATCTAGAAAGCAAAAATGTGTATGTTTGGATAATCTTTCTAGCATTTGATCAATAAAAAGGTAAGGGGTAATGATCTTTTTTAGTAGCCTTATTTAATTTGCAGAAATCAATTAGCCTCCTATAACCTGTAATAATTCTTTGCGGAATCAATTCATCTTTATCATTAGGAACGACAGTAATACCTCCCTTTTTAGGGACACAATGGACATGACTTACCCACTGACTATCAACAACAGGATAAATTATACCTGCCTCAAGGAGCTTTAGTATTTCCTTTCTTACCACTTCTTTCATCTTAGGATTCAGCCATCGTTGGTGATCATGAACTGGTTTGGCATCTTTCTCCAAATTTATTTTGTGTTGACATAGCGTGGGACTAATGCCTTTAATATCATTGAGAGTATATCCAATAGCAGCACGGTGCTTCTTCAGAGTTTTCAATAATCTCTGTTCTTCATGCTCTGAAAGGTTAGCACTAATAATAACAGGATATATCTTTTTCTCATCAAGATAAGCATATTTAAGAGTATCAGGTAACTGTTAGAGCTCAAACACGGGTTCACCCTTGGGTGGAGGAGGATCCCCTAGGATTTCGACAGGCAAATTGTGTTTCAGGATGGGTTCCTGTTTAAAGAATACTTCATCTATTTCCCTTCTTTCATTCATAAACATATCATTTTCATGGTCTAGCAAATATTGTTCTAAAGGATCACTCGGAGGCACGTCAATAGAAGCAAGACCAATAATTTCATCTTTACTAGGCAATTTCTCTTCATGGCGTTGTCTATGAAATTTAGAGAAATTAAACTCATGAGACATATCACCTAAACCAATAGTAACAACATCCTTTGCGCAATCTATCCTAGCATTAACTGTGTTCAAGAAGGGTCTACCAAATATAATGGGACAAAAGCTATCTTGTGGGGAACCAAGAACAAGAAAATCAACAGGATATTTGGTTTTCCCACACAAGACTTCAACATCTCTAACAATTCCAATTGGTGCAATAGTATCGCTATTGGCAAGTTTAATTGTGACATCAATATCTTCTATCTCAGCAGGTGCAATATCATGCATAATTTCTTTGTATAAGTCAATAGGTATAGGACTAGCACTGGCACCAATATCACATAAGCCATGATAACAATGATCTCCTATTTTAACAAAAATAACATGCATGCCTACACCAGGTCTATGTTTATCTTTAGCACAAGGTTTGGCAATTCTAGCAGTCTCATCATAGAAATAAATAACATGCCCATCAATATTATCAGCCAAGAGATCCTTAACAATAGCAATATTAGGTTCAACTTTAACTTGCTCAGGAGGTGTATATGTTCTAATATTGCTTTTACAAACCATAGTTGAAGCTTTAGCATGATCTTTTATCCCAACAGGAAAAGGTGGTTTCTCAACATAAGCAGTAGGAACAATATGATCATTATATGTGACAGTATTTTCTTTAACTTTAATAGGTGCAGCTACTTTTACTTCTATGGGAGTATGATATTTAAACCTCTTCTCCCTAGGGAGATCAACATGTGTAGCAAAAGATTCACAGAAAGAAGCTACTATTTCAGAGTCAAGTCCATATTTAGTGCTAAATTTACGGAAAATATCGGTATCCATAAAATATTTAACACAATCAAACTTAGGTGTCATACCTGACTCCTTACCTTCATCGAGATCCCAATCTTCAGAGTTGCGTTTAATTCTTTCCAATAAATCCCATTTGAATTCAATAGTATTCATCATAAAAGAGCCAGCACAAGAAGTATCTGTCGGATTTCTGGTTCCGGCAGACCCTTGAGCTTCGAACACTGGGGTGCGCGCGGAGATTTTGCCTTCTACCTACCTACACCCCTC
The DNA here is from genome assembly GCF_018294505.1 of Triticum aestivum. NCBI lineage: Eukaryota > Viridiplantae > Streptophyta > Magnoliopsida > Poales > Poaceae > Triticum > Triticum aestivum. Next base: position 470,665,159 of record NC_057794.1, read on the forward strand.
CGCCTCGCGAAGATCTAAGCTATGGAAAGAACAACACAAGAGACACAGGGTTTATACTGGTTCGGGCCACCGTTGTGGTGTAATACCCTACTCCAGTGTGTGGTGTGGTGGATTGCCTCTTGGGCTAATGATGATGAGTAATACAAGGAAGAACAGCCTCGCGAGGGTCTGTTCTTGGCTGGGGGATGAACTGCTAGGAGGAGTTCAGTCACCCTTCTCTCTCTCTCTCTTCTCGATTGCGATCCGATCTCATTCCCCCTCTTCTGTGGGTGGCTAGTGCTATTTATAGGCAAAGGCCCTGGGCCTCTTCCCAAATATTGAGCGGGAAGGGCGCCAACAATTGGCCATTTTGAAGGGGAACATCTGGTACACTTATCCTGACTAAAGTTGGTCCTCGCCTGCCAAAGGCTCTAGTGGTGACGCTGGCTTGGGCTCCACAATGACTTCTTCCCTGCCGTTGGACTGGTCTTGGTCTCGTTGCACCGAAACGGGTGCCTTTGCCTAATGCTCTCGCCTGCGCTTGCTCCCTTTGCACCAAAGAGGAAAGAAGGACACTGCGCGGGCTGGCGCCTGCCTAGCACCCTTGGTCGTCATGGCCTGCGTCACGAGCACCTCTTGAGGTACCCCGCCTTGATCTCTCTGCCTCCTCGCGAGCCAGCCTGATGAGGCCGTGCCTGAGGAAGCTCCGTGTCGTCCGCCCCGCGAGGCTTGGCCCCTCGCGAGGGTCTTGGGTCTGTGATGATGAAGACGGGCCATGCTGGGCCCCCTTTGAGCCACGCCACACGCCGCAGGCAGGCAAGTCTGGGGACCCCGTTCCCAGAACGCCGACAGTAGCCCCCGGGCCCAAGGCGTGCCCGGACTTGGCCGTGCAGGGATGCGAAAGGGCAGGGGCGAAGCGCCACGGGCCCTAACAGCCTGCGGCCTTGGGTGCCGCGTGGCGGTTGGTTGGGCGTGGGTGGCACTGTTCCCCCACGCCCCCCTTATTCTGCGCCATGATAGGCGGACTCGTAGTCGTACACAGCCGCTCCCCTTTTTGTTACTCGAGCGCCCTCTGTCCTTCCTCCGCTCGAACTCCAGCTTCTGTTTCAACCCAATCTCGTACCTTCCCCCCCTTCCCATCGCCATGGCTCTGACGAAGAAGGGAAGAGGGAAGAAACCCATGCCTCCGCCTTGCTCGCCACCGTTGGCGGCCCCCGCCAAGGTCTTGGGCAAGGTCAGCTCGGCTCTAGCCACTATCTTCAACGAATGCGGGAGGACGACGGCCTGGCCCGCGTCCCACTTCTCCATCGACAGGATAGTCACCGAGGTCCCGTATTTTGCCGACGCCCTGTGGGCGGGTCTGGTTGCCCCCTTTCTGATTTCTTCAATGCCGTGCTTTCCCACTATTAGATCCACATGATGCATCTGGGTCCTGAATCCATCACCCTCCTTTCGGTCTTCGCCTTTGTTTGCGAGGCAATGATGAGCATCCTTCCTTCGGTTGCCTTGCTGCGCCACTTCTTCTCTTTGCGCCTTGTCGACCCTACCCAATGCTGGGCGTGCTTGAGCTTTGTTGCCGCGCCTGAGACAGCGGCCTCAGGAATTGACTTCAGGCTCCCTCTGCCCGTGGCTGGGTTCCACGAGCGGTGGTTGTATGTGCATGCAGGGGTGCCCAGCCCCCTGCTATTGGAGCCAACTTCGCCTGCTGTCCCCAATTCAGGCTGGGGCCAGGAGACGCTTGAGAGCCCCCGACTTGTCTTCGTCTGGCACCGCTTCGCGTTCTTGAGGTCGCTTGGCGTGACAGCGCCCAAGGTGGTGAAGGAGTTCCTGCTACGCCGCGTTGCTCCTCTCCAATGCCACTCCCGCTGGATGTGGGCCTTCAGCGGGCGTGATGATCGTATGAGGCTCCAGGAAGAGGAACTAACGGCTGAAGTGCTGAGGCCAGCACTCTTGATCCTGACTGGGGACCCCAACCCTGGCAACATCCAGCAGGGAGGGGCCTTGCTGTACCTCTGCCAGAATAGGGGCGATTTTGTGAATCAGATGCCTATCTTTGATGAGTGGGGGCCGCGCCCCGCTGGCCTCCAGGGGCCTCGCGAGAACCCAGTGATGGTGACTGCCCTTCCAGTCGGCCAAGGCGACTCTTCCTCAAGTGGCGGAGCAGGGAGGCAGTGCCGAGGGGGCTCCCGACAGGGTGACAGTGCCGGGCGATGCTCATGAGGGAGCAGCTCTTGGGGCCCGTGCCGCTGAGGCTGAGGGTGGCAAGCAGCTTCCGTCAGCGCCTGCGACTGATGCCCCTGAGGCTCTAGCCACTTCTCTTGGCGAGGCGATTGGAAATGCACATCAGGCAGGTGCCCCTGACACGGATCGCCTTGACGCTCCATCTTCGTCGCAGGTTGATCCTTGCGCTCAACTCTTGGTCCGCTTCCGCATGCACTTTGAGGCCCTCCGAAAGAGAAGGGAGGCCCTGGGCGACGATTACCCTTGTCGCCTGCTGAAGCGTAGGAAGTACTTCGCCACTGATGAGTAAGCCTTCTCCTTTCCCAGCTCCCGATCCTTCTGTTGCTTTTACTGATCCTTGCTCCGCAGGCCCCTTCCAGCCGAGCTCACGGAGATGGCTGAGGTGCCGTCTCCCTTGGCTTCGCCCCCTCCATCGTCCTCAAGCGCTCCGAGCAGCAGAGCCCTAGCAGTGAGGGTGACCGGAGAGGCGAACCATCCCGAGGCGCATCGTGGCCCTACGCACCTCGCGATCCTCCTTCGCAGGCCTTCTCATGGCATAGCCAGCCTGCCGTGGGCTTCTCGCCTGGTCGTGGACTGTGATTGGCTGAGGCGCTCCCTGCGCTCTTCATCTGGGGACGGGCTGGCTCCAGGCTGGGCTTCTGGCGTGGCGTGCCCGGCCGTCGCGAGGGTGCCAGCCCCCAACCCCCTGCCTGGAGGGGGAGTGCTGATCCGAGGCCCCCGGCGCTTGCTTGGGGCAGATGATGGTGTGGAAGACGTGCTCGAGCGTGCCCGGGAGCATCGTGCTCTTCGCCAAGGATTCCTTCGAAGGGCGGCTGATGCGGTGAGCCTGCTTGGTGAGGAGCTTGCTGATGAAGACGCGCGCCTTGAGGCCGAGGGCCTGCGCCTGGCTGCAGAGAGGCGCGAGCTGGAGGGCGCCATCGCCCTTGTGCACCATCAGCGCGACCTTGACGATGCAGAAGCCAAGGCATCGCTGGTGGCCTCTCGGGAGGCCCGATCTTGGGCCGCTGAGGTGGCCCAGGAAGCTGACCGGCGGCGAGAGGCGGCGGAGGAGCGGGCTCGGGAGCTCCTGGCGTGGTGCCACTCACTGGAGGAGCAAGTGGAGCTGCGCGAGGCAGCCCTCGCGTCGATGAAGGTGGCCTTTGGCGACCCACCAGAGCTCCAGAAGCGTGAGGAGGCGCTGACGCTGGAAGCCGCCGAACATACCCGCGAGTACGAGCGTCTGGAGACGAGGGAGCGCTTGGTGACGCAGGTAGAGGATGATGTCGCTGCACGGGAAGCCTGTGTCCTGGAGGAGGTCGGACGTCGGGTGGCGATGGCGCGCTTGAACCTCGAGCACGAGTTCGAGGAGAGGCTGGAGTTTATCCGGGCCAAGGCTGAAGGTAGGACTGCTTCCTTGAGGGCCAAGCTGGAGGAAGCGACAAGGCGGGCTGATGCTTTTCGGGCCGCCCTTGAGGTAGCGCAAGGGGAGTCAACCACCTCCCAGGCCGAGGTGCTCCTTCTTCGCCAGCAGGTGGAGGAGGCTGAGGTCGTCGCGCGCCAGAATGCGGACAAGATACGTCAGCGGCGGATCATGGAGCATGAACACGGCCCCATGCTCACCACGCTCCGGGAGAGAGCCAACACAGCTTTGGGCAACATCTGCGAGGCGGCTGTTGGCGAGCCGCACGTAGTCAACTACGCCGGCAACCTTCAGTTCTTCATCGACGTGGTGACGCAGCTGGAGGCGCGGTCGGTCAGGGCCGACAGGTTGGTGGAGGAGAGGAGCCGCGCCCTGCTCGGGCGCGCCTTTTCTCGCGTCTTCAGCCATCTCCAGAACATGGATCCCCACTTCGATTTCGACGCTGCCATCGCCCCAGTACCCCAGGCCGTCTGAGACGACCTGGCGCACTGGGTGGAAGACAATGTGGATGCTCTTGTCAGGGCCTTCGCTTCAGACAACGACGGCGTGATCGTGGCTGCCGACGAGGGCGGTGTGGCGAACGGCCCTGACGCCGCTGGCGGCGACGCAGACAGCGATGGCGAGTTCAGCGACGCCAGCAACGGTTCGGGTGGTGCTCCTGAGGACGCATTGGGGGATACATCCGACTGATCTTGTACCGTTCCTGTTTCCTTACCCTGCATGAATAGAACTCAGGTTTTGGCCTGATGGCTGTGAGAGCATTTTGGAGGGGGAGCCCCTCATGTAAAACTTGTGTTATTCGTACTAGTAAACGTTACATTGCCCATGCGCCCGCGCCAAGTGGTTGGCTTTAAGAGACGCGCTGGTCGGCTAGTTTACCTTTGTCCCGTGCTGGCCCTGAGGTAGCCTGTGGGAGGCTGTGGTGTCCCGAGTGTTCCTTGACCGAATCCGTAGGATCTGCAGTAAAAAAACTCTCCTGAGAGGACGCGGCGGCGGCAGTCTGGGCTGCGCGCAAGCTAGGCCTGACCCGGCTCGCGAAGGGCTCACGAGGGGAGGCAGCTGAGGCGAAGTGGTAACCAAAACGCGAGAAATTGCTCGAACGAGACTAAGCACCCCTTCCCCGAACACATGCAAATCTCAAATTCGAATCCAACTTAAATCCGGTGGGGGAAAGCGACAACCAAAGGGAAAAGCAACGAAAGCAGACAAAAGGCCACGTCTGGCACCTAATCTAGTCTTGGACGTCTTCTCACCAGCGCGGAGCTAAGTGCTGCCACTGGGCGTGGGAGGGAGCCCCAGGGCCTGAGGCTGGCACCCCTGAGACTCCGGGGCGTGTACAGCCCCACTCATTATTACGTGAGAGTGTCACGGGGCGGCGAGCTTCACAGGCACTGGGCCTTCTTCACAGGTACCGGCCTTGCTTCATACCGCCAGACGAGGGCCCCGCCTTGCGCCACACTCTAGTGCCATCAACGATGACCGGAAACGAGGACGCCACTGATGGGGTAGAGCGGTCGCCAGCGGTTCCCCCGACGACCATGGGTCCTCCGCCAGGGGCAGGCCCTGAGGCACCTCCCCAGCAGAGGGCCTACCTCCTGAGAACACCTTGCTCCGAATGTCGCGGTGGTGATGTCGGATCTTGGCCCCTCTCCTGCAGCCCCCTGCGCCCTCCTCCCAAGGGGTAGGAGACTGTGGGAGCGGGGCAGCTGCTCGCTGTGGCGATCTGCACCTCCTGCGATCCATGATTAGCGTATGCCTGCTCCTGAGGAAATAGCGGTACCTGATAATCGTTGCCTCCAGCGTGGCCAGTGGGACTGTCCCGGGGCTCCTGGAAGGGCTCAGCTTCTGGCGCCTCGTCCCCAGCTTGGGCTGAGGAGCGAGCCTTGTTCGCCCTCGTGGGGGTGTCCTTGGTCCATCATGAGGGGCACGTATTCTTCTGGCGCCGTCATCCCGAAGGCCATGCCGTAGTGCTTCGCGTGCCATGCAGCTCTGCTTGACGCGCCCACCATGGGGTGGTAGCGCGGCTATCCACTGGGCCCGTGTGTCGCATCGAGTCCTTCTTCGCGGACTGGGAGCGGGAGCAGCGCCGCCGCCGGTCTGGTGCCGACAGCTTCGCTGGCGTTGGAGTAGCCTTGGAGCTCGTGGGCGCGCACGGAGCCCCCGCGTGGGCCGCCTTGGGCTTGAGATGGGAGCTGGGTGCAGAAGGGGTGAGCCCCCGAGGCGGCGAAGCCCAGGAGCTCTGCCACCCGCTCCAGCAGCATGTCGCGGCCGTCCTCCAGCAGCTCTCGGGCCACCGTGAGTGTGGCCCTCGAGTTCGCCTGCTCCCGGCGGGTGTACGGTGTCGTGGTTGCGGCGTGATTGGAGGCCCTTGCTGCCGACCACGCCTGCCGCGGTGTGAGAACTGTCGAAGCCTGTCCGCGTCGCCCGCGGCCCGCAACGCCCTGTGGACCTCGAGCTGCCTGGGGCACAGGGTCGCCCGAGGCGAGCGGCTCTACGCGGTCGGGCCACGCCGCCCATGGATCTGGGTTGCCTGCTTGGTCGCCGGACATGGTGATGACGACGCGACGGGACACGAAGCGGTAGAAGGTGGATTCCGGCGCACCCCTACCCGGCGCGCCAAATGTCGGATTTCGGGTTCCGGCAGACCCTTGAGGTTCAAACACTGGGGTGCTTGCGGAGATTTCGCCTTCTACCTACCTGCGCCCCTCCGCCTCGCTAAGATCTAAGCTATGGAAAGAACAGCACAAGAGACACAGGGTTTATACTGGTTCGGGCCGCCGTTGTGGTGTAATACCCTACTCCAGTGTGTGGTGTGGTGGATTGCCTCTTGGGCTGATGATGATGAGTAATACAAGGAAGAACAGCCTCGCGAGGGTCTGTTCTTGGCTGGGGGATGAACTGCTAGGAGGAGTTCAGTCACCCTTCTCTCTCTTTCTTCTAGATTGCGATCCGATCTCGGTCCCCCTCTTCTGTGGGTGGCTAGTCCTATTTATAGGCAAAGGCCCTGGGCCTCTTCCCAAATATTGAGCGGGAAGGGCTCCAACAATTGGCCATTTTGAAGGGGAACATCTGGTACACTTATCCTGACTAAAGTTGGTCCTCGCTTGCCAAAGGCTCTGGTGGTGACGCTGGCTTGGGCTCCATAATGACTTCTTCCCTGCCGTTGGACTGTTCTTGGTCTCGTTGCACCGAAACGGGTGCCTTTGCTTGATGCTCTCGCCTGCGCTTGCTCCCTTTGCACCAAAGAGGAAAGAAGGACACCTTGTGAGGTACCCCACGGTCATGGCCTGCATCACAGGCACCTTGTGAGGTACCCCGCCTTGATCTCTCCGCCTCCTCGCGAGCCAGCCTGATGAGGCCATGACTGAGGAAGCTCCGAGTCGTCCGCCCCGCGAGGCTTGGCCCCTCGCGAGGGTCTTGGGTCTGTGTTGATGAAGACGGGCCATGCTGGGGCCCCTTTGAGCCACGCCGCAGGCCGCAGGCAGGCAAGTCTGGGGACCCCCGTTCCTAGAACGCCGACAGTATCGAGCATGGTTCGATTGTTATCAGAAAGCCGAGCATATAAATTTTGAATAATTATTTCTCTTGGAAGCTCATGATCGGGGCATGAATATAACATTGATTTAAGCCTCCCCCAAGCTTGAGCAATGATTTCTCCTTCGCGAGGCCAAAAATTATATATATAATTGCGATCATGATGAACAAGATGCATAGGATAAAACTTCTGATGAAATTCCAATTTCAATCGTTTGTAGTTCCATGATCCCATATCATCACATAGCCTACCATGTCAATGCATCTCCCTTAAAATATAAAGGGAAGACCTTCTTCTTAATAACATCATCGGGCACACCTGCAAGCTTAAATAATCCACAGACTTCATCCACATATATTAGGTGCTCATCAGGATGCATTGTTCCGTCTCCTGCAAAAGGATTAGCTAGCAGTTTTTCTATCATACCCGAAGGAATCTCAAAGTAGACATTTTCATTTTCATTTTCATTTTCAGTAGGTTCGGTAGGTTGAGGATCAACTCTTTGCTCTACTGGACAAGGTGAAGATACCCCGAACAAGCCCCTCAGTGGATTACTTTCCATAGTAACAAGTGACAGTAAATTTTAGCACACTATATAAATTTTTCCTTACTAAATTCCACCTACCAAAGGTGCTTCACTCCCCGGCAACGGCACCAGAAAAGAGTCTTGATGACCCACAAGTATAGGGGATCTATCATAGTCCTTTCGATAAGTAAGAGTGTCGAACCCAACGAGGAGCAGAAGGAAATGATAAGCGGTTTTCAGCAAGGTATTCTCTGCAAGCACTGAAATTGTAGGTGATAGATAGTTTTATGATAAGATAATTTGTAACGAGCGACAAGTAACAAAAGTAAATAAGGTGCAGCAACGTGGCCCAGTCCTTTTGTAGCAAAGGACAAGCCTAGACAAATTCTTATATAGATAAAAGTGCTCCCGAGGACACATGGGAATTATCGTCAAGCTAGGTTTCATCATGTTCATATGATTCGCGTTTGGTACTTTGATAATTTGGTATGTGGGTGGACCGGTGCATGGGTACTGCCCTTACTGGGACAAGCATCCCACTTATGATTAACCTCTATTGCAAGCATCCGCAACTACAACAAAAGTATTAAGGTAAACCTAACCATAGCATGAAACATATGGATCCAAATCAGCCCCTTACGGAGCAACACATAAAATAGGGTTTAAGATTTTGTCACTCTAGCAACCCATCATCTACTTATTACTTCCCAATGCCTTCTTCTAGGCCCAAATAATGGTGAAGTGTCATGTAGTCAACTTTGACATAACACCACTAGAGGAGAGACAACATACATCTCATCAAAATATCGAACGAATACCAAATTCACATGACTACTAATAGCAAGACTTCTCCCATGTCCTCAGGAACAAACGTAACTACGCACAAAGCATATTCATGTTCATAATCAGAGGGGTATTAATATGCATATAGGATCTGAACATATGATCTTCCACCAAATAAACTAACTAGCATCAACTACAAGGAGTAATTAATAGTACTAGCAACCCACAGGTACCAATCCCATACTTGGAGACAAGAATTGGATACAAGAGATGAACTAGGGTTTGAGAGGAGATGGTGCTCGTGAAGATGTTGATGGAGATTTTTCGTGGGTTTGTCACGGCAGATGTCCTCGTGAAAGGACTTAGTTGTGGAGCCATCGCAACGGGTTAGCTTAAAGGGGTTAAACCGGACAAGGGGACACGGGAGTTTATACTAGTTTAGCCCCTTCGATGAATGTAAAATCCTATGTCTAGTTGTGATTGGTATTGCTAGGGTTTCGAAGGCCAGGGAGCGATTCTGCTTTGTCTGGCTGTTGGGTTGTTGTCTGTCTCTAAACCGCGGCCGGGTCGTCCCTTTATATACATAGGTTGACGCCTGCCGGGCTACAGAGTCCCAAAGCCGGTTTATAAACGTATCCGGTTTGGCCTCTCTCTTTCTATCTTACTATACAAGTTACATGACTGGGCCGGTTTACATTTACATACTGTAACTCGCCTTTGGGCCCCCCGTAAAGCGCTAGCATCTTTACATCTTCATGGGCTTCTAATCTTCAAAGAGTCAAACCGGCTACCCAAAGCCGGTTTACCTCCGGTAGTAATATCCCCAACAAGATTGACCCCCTCCCGATGAGAGGATCATTGGTGATGACGATGGCGATGATTGCCCCCTCCCGGAGGGAAGTTTCCTTGGCAGAACAGCTCCGCCGGAGCCCTAGATTGGTTCCGCCAAGGTTCCGTCTCGTGGCGGCGGAGTCTCATCCCGAAAGCTGGCTTATGATTTTTCCTCATCGAAAGACTCCATATAGCAGAAGATGGGCATCGAAGGGCCACCAGGGGGCCCACGAGGTAGGGGGCGCACCCCCACCCTCGTGGGCAGGGTGTGGCCCTCTCTGGAACTTCTTGCGCTCAGTATTTTTTATATATTCTGAAAATGACTTCTGTGAAGTTTCAGGACTTTTGGAGCTGTGCAGAATAGGTCTCTAATATTTGCTCCTTTTGCAGCCTAGAATCCAACTGCCCGCATTCTCCCTCTTTATGTAAACCTTGTAAAATAAGAGAGAATAGGCATAAGTATTGTGACATAATGTGTAATAACAGCCCATAATGCAATAAATATCGATATAGGGGAAACCTTTCCATGATAGGCTAGCAGATGTAGGGGATTGTAGGTGTACAGGCCTATCTATCGGTTAGGGGGACCTCTTTGGAAAGACTGTGTCTCAGTCATCCGTTCCTCAAACATTATGTAGTGCAAGAAATCCAACGGAGGAGATCGAGTCTTGTGGGCAAAAATGTGCAAACCTCTGCAGAGTGTACAAACTAATCATGATTAGTCGTGTCCCGATTTTGGACATCCTGAGTATCTGGTTCTTGGATTATCATGTTGATCTCATCACTCTAAATTAATTTTTTGGGTTATTAATTACCTTTTAATTGGGATTGAGATGGGGTTTACCATTCTCAATGTTTTCAACCAACTTTGCAGTTAAATAAAATGTATTCCTTTGCAGTAGGGAAAAATTGGCTTTTCGCAAAAACATTATAACCATAGAGCTTTTCCACCAGCCATATATGCATGTAATGATAGCTATTATTCATCATTATCCTATGGTGTGAATTTGCCAGTACATTCAATGTACTGACCCTTTGTGGCTGCAACGTCTCATGTTGCAGGATTTTTACGACGAGTAAGTGATACGTTAGGTTTACGATTTCTACACTCAACTTTGCCGTTGGTGTTGATGGGAATCCACAACCTTGTTACTTCTGCGATTTGGATTGAGGTAATAATATTTTATGTTACTTTATACATGTGATTTACGTCTGTTATAAATCCTCGAGTATTGTGTGTGTCAGCATACCGATCTAGGGATGACACTTAAGCACAGAGACTGGACCGTCTGAGGTCGGGTCGCTACAAGATGGTATCAGAGCACATGTTGACTGTAGGACGTGACCCCTAGAAACTGGCAAGCCCATAGGAAGGATTTTCTCTAAAACTTTCTTTTTCAAAAAGATCTTTTACCTCTCTTCTCTTCTGAGCTTATTCAAATATTCCCTTTTAGTGAGACCATACCCCTTTTTCCCTTTTGACCACACGAAGATTCAGCTGATGGGATCACTCCAAGAAGTACAAGATATCGGACAACTAAGACCACTTTGGAATGAAGAGGATTTTACCATACATTATGATAATGGAAACTACAACGGTTGAAGACTCCGAAGACTAGGGGAATTTGAAGGCCCTGTAGAATTTTCTCGATTTGTATGACCTAGGAAGGCACCCCTTATGGAACTTGGCAGACTATGGAAGCTGTCAGTACCCGAGATCAAGGTGTATCAAAGAAATACTGGAGCATGGAGCATTAGAACTCAAAGTTTTTGTCAAGAAACCCTAAGGCAGGATATATGAACTATGGAATGATAGCTCATTGAAATGGCAAGAGGAAAAACACGGCTATCCATGATTTTAACGCCCGCTTATGCTATTGCCACCGTGCTAAGTTAAGCATGCATTTCTTTGCAAGGATTGGATGACAAGAAAGCCGATGGAGCACCTATCAGCAAGACGAAGTTTTAACCTTAGCTGGTGTATCTCCAGGATCTGGAGTGTTACATCAAGAAGTTAAGATGGACCTACAAGAAGTAGTATTAGATAAGGAAGCGTTTCATGAAGAACTCATGACCCAGAAGCTGAAGGGAGCCAAGCTAGAGGAGCAAAACCTTGAGACACCAAAGATTCATTAGTTACTAAAGGACAGTAGGATCATGGTGTACGTCGAGGTTGATGAAACCCAGAAATTTGGAACGCAACTCCAGAAATATTAAAGGATGTCACGATAGACTTTGTGACAACAGAGATGATCTGGCAAAAGAACTTGAGAAGGACAAGCACCATCGGAAGAAGCCGTCGGAGACATGAGCAAGACTTGAAAAGTCTGGTGACTTTGAAAATTTATTGACCTTTAGAAGACCAAACCCCTGTTATATACCTACTTTAGATGCGACGTTTGTGAGCTGTTATTTGTTTGATGTTTTTCTGACAGCCACAAATAAAATCTGTCTTTTCAAAGCTATTGTTTGTATTGTGTGCATCCCTCTCGATCTCTCTTATCTCACCCCAAAACCCTTGGATCCCAAACGATGACGAATGGAGATGGACGAGTATTTCCGAGATTCATGACACATCCGGAGGTAGCACACTGGATATGGAACATGGAAGATCGCATTAAGGAGCACGGTAATGAAGGAGAGTATATGGTTCCATACACCCTATGAAAGATCACACAAGGTGCTGCAAAATGGCGAGAGATACATCAAGCCATACAAGGATGGAATGGAACCAATGCTTGGGATGAATTCAAGATGATTCTACTAAGGTCCCGTCTTACCCGAGAGCCATGTGAACCTAAAGAGAAGAAGCCTTGTGCATGTAATATTTGTGGAGAAATGGGACACACCCATAAAGAACACAAGGATGAATGCCCTAATTGTGAAGGAAGTCACCCAACTGAAGAATGCCCAACTAGGAAGATCACGTGTATCTTGTGTGAAGGGACTTCCCACTACCCTGCTTAGTGTCACATTTACCCCATGGTACAAAGAACCATCCAGCAGAAGAAATAAGCAAGGAAAGGAGCGCTCATGGAAATTTTAGAAGAACCTATGTTGAAGGAAGAAGTGGAGAACACACCCAAAGCAGACCCAAATAAACCTGCACCAAGTCATGCTATTCATGTGGAGAAGAAGGACACAACTCCCAAAATTGTCTGAATGGGGATCTAGTAGAATTCCCGATAGAGGAAGTAGAGTATGACCCACAAGAAATAGAAGCCCTGATTGGAATGAAAAAGTCCAGGAAGAGAAGTAGATTGGATTCCAGGAAGGATCTGAGTCATATCACCTGTTACAGGTGCCAGGGTTTAGGTCATTACGCCTATAAATGTCTAAAGAAGAAGCCAAGAGCCCAAAGGGTGGACACCATCCCCAAGAATCCTAAAGACTTATCGGAAGTTATGTGTTTACACTGCAAGGAAACAAGACACTATGCAAATAAATGTCCCCACAAGATGAAAGCTGGAGCTTAGTAGTTGATAATTTAATATTGGTAATAAGCCTAGTAGGAAGCATTTTTTGGGGGGATATGGACTGAGTTATGGAATGGAAGTTTGAGATATTTGTAATGAATTCATGAAAGCAATAAAGTTCTTGTGTCATGATTTCATACGCTGAATCTTTATGAGTTATTACCCTATAAAGAAAGAGTTTGCCCATTTTCAAGGATATGAGAAGTATGGTCTATGGATGAGTTTGTGCATTTTAAGGGTGGTAGTACTCTATGAAGACACTTGACCCATGGAAAGGAGAATGGTATACCACGAAGTGGATTTTGGACAAAATAAGGAGTCTTGTCTCGATATGTGGGGTATCCCCAAGAGTATGAAGAAATGAAGTGCTATTGGATAAAGGAGGTATGATGTTGGAAATATGGAGAAATTGCATCCCCATGATGAGTTTGAGTAATCACGTCTTAGTCTTGTACAAATAGAAGGAAGGGAGACAATACAATTGGATGAATTTTAAGTATGCTAGGAAGCTGGAAGTTGGATGTTGGAATAACGATCAGTTGCCCCGAGGATGAGTTCAAGGTTTACAAGTGATGAGATGGGCCATAACCCACAGGCTCCAGGACCCGCCAAGAAGCAAGCACACCCTTGATGAAGGAAAACCCTGGAAGAAGTTACGATTTTAGCAACATATGCTTTTATAGGAGTTTACGCAAAACCTGAGAGTTGTAAAGGAACGATAGATGTTTGTTTGGCTTGCAGAATCAATGGATTTATCCGAACCCAGTTCGTTGACAAGAGAAATTCTGCAATGCTTGTGAGGATGACCGAGTGTTAGAATGCGAGATTCGCTAAACCGTATACAAGGTAATGATTTGGGTGCATGACGTATTGATCACCATACCGACTTACTCTTATTATTCGCCTTGCTATGTGGGATGGTAATCTGACTGACTTACCAATAGTAGAGAGACGACGATCAAAACCTTGTTTAAACCTTAGAATGGTATAGCAATTTTTCCCTTGTACAAGGCAGCTTTTGCCAACCGTAGGTTATATGGTGAGGATCAACCAGACCCCTTTCCTGCAGGAGAAACCATGAATTGATGACCACCATGAGATATCGATAGTTGTTTAGTTTTGGCGCCAGACCCGTCAGCTAAGAAGACCCAGTCATGGAAGAGCCTTACCAAGATGAAAGGACAGAAGAATTGTGGTAAAGGTTATGCCACTACCGGAAGAGCCCAGAGAAGGAATTATCGTGAAGATCTGAGAAGGCCGACACTGTCAACAATAACGATGAAGTATATGAGTATTGATGAGACTGTAATGATGTTTCTAGGGTGGTAGCACCCCAAACCCCGGAGATGATCGATGGAATTTGAGAAGACCCCAAACCTAACCTATTTCTTTCTAGCCTCTCCGAATCTCGAGGACGAGATTCATTTTAAGGGTGGTAGGTTTGTAACATCCCAAAATTCTAAATTTTGGAATGTTATATTAAATAGATAGTTTTGCTTGGTTGTATGATTGCTTGAGTGAAATTTGAAACTGTTTGAAAGTTAAATGAGAGGGAATAAAAGGACTTTCCCAAACTTTCATTTTGCATTTTGATCTCCATGAATTCAAATTCTTTTCATCGCAAAACCCTGGAGAGAACATGACATGACTTCTTCCATTTATTTAAATGACAATGGTTTTTGAAAACATGTGAGTTTCATTTGAAAATATTTCAAATTCAGAAACTTCAAGCAACTCAATGATTTTCACGAGAGAAGATAATATGACTTCTTCAAAATATATGAAATATGAGTTGGAAGTTTTAAAAGAATTAAATTCAAAGTCCTTTTGAAATTATTTTCAATTTGAAGTTATTTGGATTTTATTCAAATTATTTTTCTCCAAAATAAAAATATATGGAAAATAGGATAACATGATTCCCTACATCACAAAATTGGAGAGAAATAAATTTGAATTAATTTTGGTATTTTTAAAATGATTTTTACTGGATTTTACTAGAGCAGTAGCACTCTTTGCTCTATTTGAATTTGTGTGGATTTTATTTGACTCTAGAAAAATGATCAGCTTGTAGGAAATCTTTTTCTGAAAATTTTGATATATTATATGGCTATAGTATTTTTATTGATTTAAGATTTTCTTTATTTTCTTTGCGCTATTTTTTTAAGTTTTCCCCGGGCCAACTAGGTCGAAGCCTAGCCAGCCGGCCCAAGTCGCGCCGCCTTCCTCCTCCCGTGCTCAACTCGGACTCGCCGAAGTCCGAGCTGCCGCCGCCTCGCGCCCGCCCCCTTCCCTAAGAAGCTCCTCCCCGGCCCCTCTTTATAAGCCGCAGCTCCGCCGCCCCTCCGCTCCTCCTCATCCCGCCGCCGACCTCTCCTCGCCTCGCCGCACTTTGCCAACCGCCGCCGCCGACGACAAGATCTGGAGCCGCCGCCGCGGTGCCGCTTCGCGTCGCCGCCTGCTAGCATCACCGCCCGCGCCGCTCGCTGCCGTTGCCTGCGCCGCACCCTGCCGCCCGCGCTACCGCAACCGCGCCGGAGCACGCCGCCTCGCCGGAGCCGCTGTCGGTTTTTCCCAGCCGAACCACCGAACCGGTATAACCCTCCCCGGTCCGGTTTATTATTTATTTTTGGGTTTTCTTTGGTTTTTCTTTTAAAGCCGGTTTTATATTTTTTTAATCAGGTTAATTAGTGGACGTTCGTCCGTTAGTATTACATAGCGAATGGTCTTCGTTCATTAGCTCTGTAGCGAGCGTTCGCTCGATATTTTGTTCTTTTTCTTTTTCATTTCTGCCAGGGACCCATCCGTGAATATTATATTTACAGATTAGTCCCTGATCTTCAATCTATCACATCTTTTTACGCGTTTATCCAAATCCGACGAAACCAACGCCCACTTCTTCGTTATGATCCCCTCTATCCAGATAATCAACTTAAACATGTTTTTGAAAATTTAAAATTGATTTATATTCAAACTTTGTTTGTTCATAACTTGAGTTTTATAACTCCATTCCGTTGATTCTTTTTGCAAATCGAAGCTCTTGACCTAAACTTTCTGACAAGGCCAAATTCACATAATTTTGGTAACGTTAGAAATTGTTCTATGTTGCAAGAGTTATTTTCTTGGTTTTGATGTTTTCTGAATTGTTCTTCGTTCTTTCCGACCTTTTGAGTGATTGCTTATGTGTAGTTCCTATTGCTTGCCTACGATAGATTGACCGGAGTGTGACGAGTAGAATTATCAAGAGTTTTGTGTGCGAATCATCTTCATTAACAATACATGCAAGTTCACACTTTGATCATACCTCTTTACCACCCAGTTTTATTGCATTAGATCTATCCTCAAACAATTGCATGGTTAGGATCTGATTAAATTGTGGGTTTGGGAAGTAGATGAGGTAGTACCTATTCACCTGTTTATTATCAAACCTATGGGAGTTACTTCTATGTTGCTTATATTGCTATGCTATGCTCGTAGACGTGGTTTGGGTTTGAGTGTATTCATCACAGATGTGAGTATTGTTAAGTAATGGTTAACTTAAGGTGGCAACTTTAATATATATATCTAGGTGGATTGAGGCACCTGGGGAACCCAGTGTTGCCTGTATTTTTGGAAATCCCGGGGTACTGTGTGATTCTCGTCTAGACTGCCACCCAGGTTCAAAGGGATCATAAGATTATTCATGCTAGAAACTTTCGTGTGCAGCCACATGCCATTATGGGCTCTGGCATAATAGAGTAAGTTGTGGGAAACCTTTCCATGATAGGCTAGCAGATGTAGGGGATTGTAGGTGTACAAGCCTATCTATCGGTTAGGGGGGCCTCTTCGGAAAGACTATGTCTCAGTCATCCGTTCCTCAAACATTATTTAGTGCAAGAAATCCAACAGAGGAGATCGAGTATTGTGGGGAAAAGTGCGCAAATCTCTGCAGAATGTACAAACTAATCATGATTAGCTGTGTCCCCGGTTATGGACATCTTGAGTATCTGGTTCTTGGATTATCATGTTGATCTCATCACTCTAAATTAATTTTGTTGGGTTATTAATTACCTTTTAATTAGGATTGAGATGGGGTTTACCATTCTCAATGTGTTCAACCAACTTTGTAGTTAAATAAAATGTATTCCTTTGCAGTAGAGAAAAATTGGCTTCTCGCAAAAACATTATAACCATAGAGCTTTTCCACCAGCCATATATGCATGTAATGATAGCTATTATTCATCATTATCCTATGGTGTGAATTTGCCAGTACATTCAATGTACTGACCCTTTGTGGCTGCAACGTCTCATGTTGCAGGATTTTCTTACGACGAGTAAGTGATACGTTAGGGTTACAATTTCTACACTCAACTTTGCCGTTGGTGTTGATGGGAATCCACAACCTTGTTACTTCCGCTATTTGGATTGAGGTAATAATATTTTACGTTACTTTATACATGTGATTTACCTCTGTTATAAATCCTCGAGTACTATGTGTGTAAGCATACCAATCCAGGGATGACACTTAAGCATAGAGACTGGACCGTCTGAGGTCGGGTCGCTACACTACCTTGATTGAAAATAATAATGAATCTATGGATGTGAATTTTGTTGGTAGGAACAATTTTGGTAATAATGCGTACAGAGGTAATTTTAATTCTAGGTCGTTTCCTAGTAATTCCTATAATAATTATGGTAATTCCTACAACAATTCTTATGGAAATGATAATAAGATGGCCTCTGATTTTGAATCTAGTATTAAAGAATTTATTACCTCGCAAAAGAGTTTCAATGCTTTGATTGAAGAAAAAATGCTTAAGATTAATGAATTGGCTAGGAACGTTGATAGAATTTCTCTTGATGTTGATTCTTTGAAACTTAGATCTATTCCACCTAAGCATGATATCAATGAGTCTCACAAAGCCATGAGAATTTCCATTGATGAGTGCAAAGAAAGAACCGCTAGGATGCGTGCTGAGAAAGATTGCTTTGTGAAAGTGTGTTCTTCTAGTTTTCATGATAATAAAGATGAAGATCTAAAAGTGCTTGATGTGTCCCCTATTAAATATTTGTTTTGCAGTATGAATCTTGATAATTATGGGACTGAAGATGAGCCACCTTTACCTAGAATGCGTTCTAAAAATTTGGAGTTTTTAGGTCTTGATGCTAAAATTGATAAAAGTGGGATTGAAGAGATTA
Organism: Triticum aestivum; assembly: GCF_018294505.1. Taxonomy (NCBI): domain Eukaryota; kingdom Viridiplantae; phylum Streptophyta; class Magnoliopsida; order Poales; family Poaceae; genus Triticum; species Triticum aestivum. Next base: position 470,683,104 of record NC_057794.1, read on the forward strand.
AAACTTTAAATATCAATGAACCCACTATTTTGGATTTCAAGGAATTTAATTATGATAATTGATCTTTGATAGATTGTATTTCCTTGTAGCAATCTGTGCTAAATTCTCCTTATGCTTATAGTCAAAATAAAGCTTTTACTAAACATATCGTTGATGCTTTGATGCAATCTTATGAAGAAAAACTTGAGTTGGAAGTTTCTATCCCTAGAGAACTTTATGATGAATGGGAACCTACAATAAAAATTAAAATTAAAGATCATGAGTGTTATGCTTTTCGTGATTTGGGTGCTAGTGTTTCCACGATTCCGAAAACTTTATGTGATTTGCTAGGTTTCCGTGATTTTGATGATTGTTCTCTAAACTTGCACCTTGTGGATTACACTATTAAGAAACCTATGGGAAGAATTAATGATGTTCTTATTGTTGCAAATAGGAACTATGTGCCTGTAGATTTCATTGTTCTTGATATAAATTGCAATCCTTCATGTCCTATTATTCTTGGTAGACCTTTCCTTAGAACGATTGGTGCAATTATTGATATGAAGGAAGGGAATATTAGATTCCAATTTCCATTAAGGAAATGCATGGAACACTTCCCTCGAAAGAAAATTTAATTACCATATGAATCTATTATGAGAGCCACTTATGGATTGCCTACCAAAGATGGTATTACCTAGATCTATCTTCGCTTTTATGCCTAGCTAGGGGCGTTAAACGATAGCGCTTGTTGGGAGGCAACCCAATTTTATTTTTATTCCTTTTTTTGCTCCTGTTTAGTAATAAATAATTTTTCTAGCCTCTTTTTTGGTTGTGTTTTTTGTGTTTAATTAGTGTTTGTGCCAAGTAGAAACGTTGCGAAGACTTGGGGAAAAGTCTTTTTGATCTTACTGTAAAAAACAGAAACTTTAGCACTCACGAGAATTGCTTCCATTTTTATTTAGAAGGTGATATTTAGTTAATTATTTTCGCAGATGATTAATAGATAAATTACTCACGTCCATCAATTTATTTTAGAATTTTTGGGGTTCCATATCTTTCGTTAGCTACAGATTACTACAGACTGTTCTGTTTTTGACAGATTCTGTTTTTCGTGTGTTGTTTGCTTATTTTGATGAATCTATGGCTAGTAAAAAAGTTTATAAACCATAGAGAAGTTGGAATACAGTAGGTTTAACACCAATATAAATAAATAATGAGTTAATTACAGTACCTTGAAGTGGTGTTTTCTTTTCTTTTGCTAATGGAGCTCACGAGATTTTCTATTTTGAGTTTTGTGTTGTGAACTTTTCAAGTTTTGGGTAAAGATTTGATGGATTATGGAACAAGGAGTGGCAAGAGCCTAATATTGGGGATGCCCATGTCACCCCTAGGTAAAATTCAAGGACACCAAAAAGCCTAAGCTTGGGGATGCCCAGGAAGGCATCCCCTCTTTCGTCTTCGTCTATCGGTAACTTTACTTGGAGATATATTTTTATTCACCACGTGATATGTGTTTTGCTTGGAGCGTCTTGTATGATTTGAGTCTTTGCTTTTTAGTTTACCACAATAATCCTTGCTGTGCACACCTTTTTAAAGAGACTCACATGATTTGAAATTTATTAGAATACTCTATGTGCTTCACTTATATCTTTTGACCTATATAGTTTTTGCTCTAGTGCTTAACTTATATCTTTTAGAGCACGGTGGTGGATTTGTTTTATAGAAACTATTGTTCTCTCATGTTTCACTTATATTATTTTGAGAGTCCTTTAGAACAACATGGCAATAATAAAAACTTTCATATAAGTGCATTGAATACTGTGAGAAGTTTGATACTTGATAATTGTTTTGAGATATGGAGATGGTGATATTAGAGTCATGCTAGTTGAGTAGTTGTGAATTTGAGAAATACCTGTGTTGAAGTTTGTGATTCCCGTAGCATGCACGTATGGTGAACCGTTATGTGATGAAGTTGGAGCATGGTTTATTTATTGATTGTCTTCCTTATGAGTGGCGGTCGGGGACGAGCGATGGTCTTTTCCTACCAATCTACCCCCCTAGGAGCATGCCCATAATACTTTGTTTCGATAACTAATAGATTTTTGCAATAAGTGTGTGAGTTCTTTATGACTAATGTTGGGTCCATGGATTATACGCACTCTCACCCTTGCACCATTGCTAGCCTCTCTAGTATCACGCAACTTTCGCCGGTACCATACACCCACCATATACCTTCCTCAAAACAGCCACCATACCTAGCTATTATGGCATTACCATAGCCATTCCGAGATATATTGCCATGCAGCTTTCCACCGTTCTATTATTATGACACGCTTCATCATTGTCATATTGCTTGCATGATTGTGTAGTTGACATCGTATTTGTGGCAAAGCCATCGTTCATAATTCTTCATACATGTCACTCATGCATCATTGCACATCCCGGTACACCGCCGGAGGCATTCACATAGAGTCATATCTTGTTCTAAGTATTGAGTTGTAATTCTTGAGTTGTAAGAAAATAAAGTGTGAAGGCCCAAATAAAAAATAAGAGAAAAAGAGAGAAGGGACAATGGTACTATCCTTTTTCCACACTTGTGCTTCAAAGTAGCACCATGTTCTTCATATAGAGAATCTCCTATGATATCACTTTCATATACTAGTGGGAATTTTTTATTATAGAACTTGGCTTGTATATTCCAATGATGGGCTTCCTCAAAATGCCCTAGGTCTTCGTGAGCAAGCAAGTTGGATGCACACCCACTTAGTTTCTTTTGTTGAGCTTTCATATACTTATAGCTCTAGTGCATCCGTTGCATGGCAGTCCCTACTCACTCACATTGATATCTATTGATGGGTGCTACGTCTTGAGCTTGCGTTGGTTTTCCCCAAAGAGGAAGGGATGATGCAGCAGAGTAGCGTAAGTATTTCCCTCAGTTTTTGAGAACCAAGGTATCAATCCAATAGGAGGCCACGCTCAAGTCCCTCGTACCTGCACAAAATGATAGCTACTCGCAACCAACGCGATTAGGGGTTGTCAATCCCTTCACGGTCACTTACGAGAGTGAGATCTGATAGATATAATATTTTTGGTATTTTTGGTATAAAGATGCAAAGTAAAAAATTAAAAGCAAAGTAAAAAAGCAAAGCAAGATTAAAGTGATGGAAATTGATATGATGAGAATAGACCCGGGGGCCATAGGTTTCACTAGTGGCTTCTCTCAAGAGCATAAGTACTCTATGGTGGGTGAACAAATTATTGTTGAGAAACTGACAGAATTGAGCATAGTTATGAGAATATCTAGGCATGATCATGTATATAGGCATCACGTCCGTGACAAGTAGACCGAAATGATTCTGCATCTACTACTATTACTCCACTCATCGACCGCTATCCATCATGCATCTAGAGTATTAAGTTAAAAACAGAGTAACACCTTAAGCAAGATGACATGATGTAGAGAGATAAATTCATGCAATATGAAATAAACCCCATCTTGTTATCCTCGATGGAAACGATACAATACGTGCCTTGCTGCCCCTTCTGTCACTGGGTAAGGACACCGCAAGATCGAACCCAAAGCTAAGCACTTCTCCCATGGTAAGAACTATCAATCTAGTTGGCCAAACCAAACGGATAATTCGAAGAGACTTGCAAAGATAACCAATCATACATAAAAGAATTAAGAGAAGATCCAAATGTTATTCATAGATAGACTTGATCATAAACCCACAATTCATCGGTCTCAACAAACACACCGCAAAAAGAAGATTACATCGAATAGATATCCACAAGAGAGGATGAGAACTTTGTATTGAGATCCAAAAAGAGAGAAGAGGCCATCTAGCTACTAACTATGGACCCTAAGGTCTGAGGTAAACTACTCACACTTCATCGGAGGGGCTAGAATGATGTACAAGCCCTCTGTGATGACGGCCCTCTTCCGGCGGAGCTCCGGAACAGGCCCCAAGATGGGATCTCGTGGATACAGAAAGTTGCGGCGGTGGAATTAGGTTTTTGGCTCCTGTTCTAATCGTTTGGGGGTACGTGTGTATATATAGGAGGAAGAAGTACGTCGGTGGTGCACCGAGGGGCCCACGAGGCAGGGGGCGCGCCCCCCACCCTCGTGACCGCCTCTTTTGTTCCTTGGAGCAGGGTCCAAGTGTCCTGGATCACGTTCGGTGAGAAAATCACGTTCCCGAAGATTTTATTCCGTTTGGGCTCCGTTTGATATTTCGTTTCTTCGAAACACTGTAATAGGCAAAAAACAGCAATTCTGGGCTAGGCCTCCGGTTAATATGTTAGTCCCAAAAATAATATAAAAGTGGAAAATAAAGCCCAATATAGTCCAAAATAGTAGATAATATAGCATGGAGCAATCAAAAATTATAGATACGTTGGAGACGTATCAGGCATCCCCAAGCTTAATTCCTGCTCGTCCTCGAGTAGGTAAATGATAAAAAGAGAATTTTTGATGCGGAGTGCTACTTGGCATAATTTCAATGCAAATCTTCTTAATTGTGGTATGAATATTCAGATTAGAAAGATTCAAGACAAAAGTTTATATTGACATAAAAATAATAATACTTCAAGCATACAAACAAAGCAATTATGTCTTCTCAAAATAACATGGCCAAAGAAAGCTATCCCTACAAAATCATATAGTCTGGGTATGCTCAATCTTCACCACACAAAGTATTTAAATCATGCACAACCCCGATGACAAGCCAAGCAATTGTTTCATACTCTAACTTTTTCAAAACTTTTTCAATCTTCACGCAATACATGAGCGTGAGCGATGGATATAGAACTATAGGTGGAATAGAATGGTGGTTGTGGAGAAGACAAAAAGGAGGGGAAGATAGTCTCACGGCAACTAGGCGTATCAACGGGCTATGGAGATGCCCATCAATAGATATCAATGTGAGTGAGTAGGGATTGCCATGCAACAGATGCACTAGATCTATAAATGTATGAAAGCTCAACAAAAGAAACTAGTGGGTGTGCATCCAACTTGCTTGCTCACGAAGACCTTGGGCAATTTGAGGAAGCCCATCATTGGAATATACAAGCCAAGTTCTATAATGTAAAATTCCCACTAGTATATGAAAGTGACAACATATGAGAATCTCTATATGAAGAACATGGTGCTACTTTGAAGCACAAGTGTGGAAAAAAAGGATAGTAGCATTGCCCCTTTTTATTTATTCTCTTTTTCTTGGTACAATGATCTTTTGAATGATGATCATCACACTTTTATTTATTTACAATTCAATGATTACAACTTTATTCTAAAACAAAGTATGACTCTATATGGATGCCTCCGGCGGTGTACCGGGATATGCAATGAATCAAGAGTGACAAGTATGAAGAAATTATGAACGGTGGCTTTGCCACAAATACTATGTCAACTACATGATCATGCTAAGCAATATGACAATGATGAATATGTCATGATGAACTAGATGGTGGAAAGTTGCATGGAAATATATCTCAGAATGGCTATGGAAATGCCATAATAGGTAGGTATGGTGGCTGTTTTGAGGAAGGTATATGGTAAGTGTATGATACCGGCGAAAGGTGTGCGATATTAGAGAGGCTAGCAAAGGGGGAAGGGTGAGAGTGCGTATAATCCATGGACTCAACATTAGTCATAAAGAACTCATATACTTATTGCAAAAATCTAGAAGTTATCAAAGCGAAGTATTACACGCATGCTCCTAGGGGAATAGATTGGTAGGAAAAGACCATCGCTCATCCCCGACCGCCACTCATAAGGAAGACAATCAATAAATAAATCATGCTCCAAGTTCGTCACATAACGGTTCACCATACGTGCATGCTACGGGAATCACAAACTTTAACACAAGTATTCTTTAAATTCACAACTACTCAACTAGCATGACTTTAATATTATCACCTCCATATCTCAAAACAATTATCATGCTTCAATCTTTTCTTAGTATTCAACACACTCAAAAGAAAGTTTCACAAATCTTGAATACCAAGCATATTATTATTAAGCAAATTACCATGCTATTAAGAGACTCTCAAAATAATTTAAGTGGAGGATGATAGATCAATAATTTCTTTAAAACAAATGCACCACCGTGCTCTAAAAGATCTAAGTGAAGCACATAGAGCAAAACTTGTTGGGGAATGTAGCAGAATTTTAAAATTTTCTACGCATCACCAAGATCAATCTATGGAGTCATCTAGCAACGAGGGAGAGAGGAGTGCATCTACATACCCTTGTAGATCACGAGCGGAAGCGTTCAAGAGAACGGGGTAGATGGAGTCGTACTCGTCGTGATCCAAATCACCGAAGATCCTAGCGCCGAACAGACGGCACCTCCGTGTTCAACACACGTATGGAGCGAGGACGTCTCCCGCGCCTTGATCCAGCAAGGAGGAGGGAGAGGTTGAGGAAGAGGGCTCCAACAGCAGCACGACGGCGTCGTGGTGGTGAAGCTGCAGTACTCCGGCAGGGCTTCGCCAAGCTCTTATGGAGGAGGAGAGGTGTTGGGGAGGGGAGGGGCTGCGCCTTGGATATTGTGTGCAGCCCTCCCCTCACCCCTCTATTTATAGGGGAAGGGGGAAGGGGGTCAACCCCCTGTAGATGAGATCTAGAGGGGGGCGGCGGCCAAGGGGAGGGGGGCTTGCCCCCAAGCAAGGGAGCGCCCCCCTTAGGGTTTCCCCCAAACCCTAGGTGCATGGGCCCTAGGGGGGTGTGGCACTCCAGCCCACTTGGGCTGGTTCCCTTCTCCATACAGCCCATAAGGCCCTCCGGAAGAGGTGACCCCTCCCGGTGGACCCTCGGAACCCCTCCGGTGGCCCCGGTACAATACCGATATGCCCCCGAACCTTTCCGGCGACCGTATGACAACTTCCCATATATAAATCTTTACCTCCGGACCATTCCGGAACTCCTCGTGACGTCCGGGACTCCGAACAACATTCGGTAATCACATACAAGTCTTCCTAACAACCCTAGCGTCACCGAACCTTAAGTGTGTAGACCCTACGGGTTCGGGAGACATGCAGACATGACCGAGACGACTCTCCGGTCAATAACCAATAGCGGGATCTGGATACCCATGTTGGATCCCACATGCTCCATGATGATCTCATCGGATGAACCATGATGTCGAGGATTCAATCAATCTGTATACAATTCCCTTTGTCAATCGGTACATTATTTGCCCGAGACTCAATCGTCAGTATCCCAATACCTTGTTCAGTCTCGTTACCGGCAAGTCACTTTACTCGTACCGTAATGCATGATCCCGTGATCAACCACTTGATCACATTGAGCTCATTATGATGATGCATTACCGAGTGGTCCCAGAGATACCTCTCCGTCATACGGAGTGACAAATCCCAGTCTCGATTCGTGCCAACCCAACAGACACTTTCGGAGATACCTGTAATGTACCTTTATAGTCACCCAGTTACGTTGTGACGTTTGGCACACCCAAGGCACTCCTACGGTATCCGGGAGTTGCACAATCTCATGGTCTAAGGAAATGATACTTGACATTCAAAAAATCTACAGCAAACGAACTACACGATCTTTGAGCTAAGCTTAGGATTGGGTCTTGTCCATCACATCATTCTCCTAATTATGTGATCCCGTTATCAATGACATCTAATGTCCATAGTCAGGAAATCATGACTATCTTTTGATCAACGAGCTAGTCAACTAGAGGCTCACTAGGGACGTGTTGTGGTATATGTATTCACACATGTATTAAGATTTCCGGATAACACAATTATAGCATGAACAATAGACAATTATCATGAACAAAGAAATATAATAATAACCATTTTATTATTTCCTCTAGGGCATATTTCCAACAGTCTCCCACTTGCACTAGAGTCAATATTCTAGTTACATTGTGATGAATCGAACACCCATGCAGTTCTGGTGTTGATCATGTTTAGCTCTAGGGAGAGGTTTAGTCAACGGATCTGCTACATTCAGGTCCGTATGTACTTTACAAATCTCTATGTCTCCATTTTGAACACTTTCACGAATGGAGTTGAAGCGACGCTTGATATGCCTGGTCTTCCTGTGAAACCTGGGCTCCTTGGCAAGGGCAATAGCTCCAGTGTTGTCACAAAAGCGAGTCATCGGGCCTGACGCATTGGGTATGACTCCTAGGTCGGTAATGAACTCCTTCAACCATACTGCTTCTTGTGCTGCCTCCGAGGCTGCCATGTACTCTGCTTCACATGTAGATCCCGCCACAACGCTTTGCTTGCAACTGCACCAGCTTACTGCCCCACCATTCAAAATTTACATGTATCCGGTTTGTGACTTAGAGTCATCCAGATCTGTGTCAAAGCTAGCATCGACGTAACCCTTTACGATGAGCTCTTCGTCACCTCCATAAACGAGAAACGTTTCCTTAGTCCTTTTCAGGTACTTCAGGATATTCTTGACCGCTGTCCAGTGTTCCATGCCGGGATTACTTTGGTACCTTCCTACCAAACTTACGGCAAGGTTTACATCAGGTCTGGTACACAGCATAGCATACATGATAGACCCTATGGCCGAGGCATACGGGACGACACTCATCTTTTCTCTATCTTCTGCCGTGATCGAGCATTGAGCCATGCTCAATCTCGTACCTTGCAATACAGGCAAGAACCCCTTCTTTGACTGATCCATTTTGAACTTCTTCAATATCTTGTCAAGGTACGTACTCTGTGAAAGACCAATGAGGCGTCTCGATCTATCGCTATAGATCTTGATGCCTAATATATAAGCAGCTTCTCCAAGGTCCTTCATTGAAAAAACACTTGTTCAAGTAGGCCTTTATGCTTTCCAAGAATTCTATATCATTTCCCATCAATAGTATGTCATCAACATACAATATGAGAAATGCTACAGAGCTCCCACTCACTTTCCTGTAAATGCAGGCTTCTCCATAAGTCTGCATAAACCCAAACGCTTTGATCATCTCATCAAAACGAATGTTCCAACTCCGAGATGCTTGCACCAGCCCATAAATCGAGCGTTGGAGCTTGCACACCTTGTCAGCATTCTTACGATCGACAAAACCTTCCGACTGCATCATATACAGTTCTTCCTTAAGGAAACCATTAAGGAATGCCGTTTTGACGTCCATTTGCCATATCTCATAATCATAGAATGCGGCAATTGCTAACATGATTCGGACGGACTTCAGCTTCTCTACGGGTGAGAAAGTCTCATCATAGTCAACCCCTTGAACTTGTCGATAACCCTTAGCGACAAGCCGAGCTTTATAGATGGTCACATTACCATCCGCGTCTGTCTTCTTCTTAAAGATCCATTTATTTTCTATGGCTCGCCGATCATCGGGCAAGTCAGTCAAAGTCCATACTTCATTTTCATACATGGATCCTATCTCGGATTTCATGGCTTCTAGCCATTTGTCAGAATCCGGGCCCGCCATCGCTTCTTCATAGTTCGAAGGTTCACCATTGTCTAACAACATGATTTCCAAGACAGGGTTGCCGTACCACTCTGGTGCGGAACGTGTCCTCGTGGACCTACGAAGTTCAGTAGTAACTTGATCTGAAGTTTCATGATCATCATCATTAACTTCCTCTCTAGTCAGTGCAGGCACCTCAGGAACATTTTCTTGACCTACGCCACTTACCGGTTCAAGAGGCAATACTTCATGAAGTTCTACTTTCCTCCGACTTACTTTCGAGAGAAACTCTTTCTCTAGAAATGACCCATTCTTGGCAACAAAGATCTTGCCTTCGGATCTGAGGTAGAAGGTATACCCAACAGTTTCTTTAGGGTATCCTATGAAGACGCATTTTTCCGACTTGGGTTCGAGCTTTTCAGGTTGAAGTTTCTTGACATAAGCATCGCATCCCCAAACTTTTAGAAACGACGGCTTAGGTTTCTTCCCAAACCATAATTCATACGGTGTCGTCTCAACAGATTTCGATGGAGCCCTATTTAAAGTGAATGTGGCAGTCTCTAAAGCATAGCCCCAAAATGATAGCGGTAAATCGGTAAGAGACATCATAGATCGCACCATATCCAATAGAGTGCGATTACGACGTTCGGACACACCATTACGCTGAGGTGTTCCAGGCGGCATGAGTTGTGAAACTATTCCACATTTTCTTAAGTGTGTGCCAAATTCGTGACTCAAGTATTCTCCCCCAGATCTGATCGCAAGAACTTGATTTTCTTGTCACGTTGATTCTCAACCTCACTCTGAAATTCCTTGAACTTTTCAAAGGTCTTAGACTTGTGTTTCATTAAGTAGACATACCCATATCTACTCAAGTCATTAGTGAGGGTGAGAACATAACGATAGCCACCGCGAGCCTCAACATTCATTGGACCGCACACATCAGTATGTATGATTTCCAATAAGTTGGTTGCTCGCTCCATTGTTCCTGAGAACGGAGTCTTGGTCATTTTACCCATGAGGCATGGTTCGCACGTGTCAAATGATTCGTAATCAAGAGACTCTAAAAGTCCATCTGCATGGAGCTTCTTCATGCGTTTGACACCTATGTGACCAAGGCGACAGTGCCACAAGTGTGTGGGACTATCATTATCAACCTTACATCTTTTGGTATTCACACTATGAATATGTGTAGCATTACGCTCGAGATTCATTAAGAATAAACCATTCACCATCGGAGCATGACCATAAAACATATCTCTCATATAAATAGAATAACCATTATTCTAGGATTTAAATGAGTAGCCATCTCGAATTAAATGAGATCCTGATACAATGTTCATGCTCAAAGCTGGCACTAAATAACAATTATTGAGGTTTAAAACTAATCTCGTAGGTAAATGTAGAGGCAGCGTGCTGACGGCGATCACATCGACCTTGGAACCATTCCCGACGCGCATCGTCACCTTGTCCTTCGCCAGTCTCCGCTTATTCCGCAACTCCTGCTTTGAGTTACAAATGTGAGCAACCGCACCGGTATCAAATACCCAGGAGCTACTGCGAGTACTGGTAAGGTACACATCAATTACATGTATATCACATATACCTTTCGTGTTGCCGGCCTTCTTGTCCGCTAAGTATTTGGGGCAGTTCCGCTTCCAGTGACCACTTCCCTTGCAATTAAAGCACTCAGTCTCGGGCTTGGGTCCATTCTTTGGCTTCTTCCCGACAGCTTGCTTACCGGGCGCGGCAACTCCCTTGCCGTCCTTCTTGAAGTTCTTCTTACCCTTGCCTTTCTTGAACTTAGTGGTTTTATTCACCATCAACACTTGATGTTCCTTTTTGACTTCTACCTCTGTTGATTTCAGCATTGAATATACCACAGGAATGGTCTTTTCCATCCCCTGCATATTGAAGTTCATCACAAAGCTCTTGTAGCTTGGTGGAAGCGACTGAAGGATTCTGTCAATGACCGCGTCATCCGGGAGACTAACTCCCAGCGGAGTCAAGCGGTTATGCAACCCAGACATTTTGAGTATGTGCTCACTGACAGAACTATTTTCCTCCATCTTACAGCTGAAGAACTTGTCGGAGACTTCATATCTCTCGACCCGGGCATGAGCTTGAAAAACCATTTTCAGCTCTTCGAACATCTCATATGCTCAGTGTCTCTCAAAATGCTTTTGGAGCCCCGGTTCTAAGCTGTAAAGCATGCCGCACTGAACGAGGGAGTAATCATCAGCACGTGACTGCCAAGCATTCATAACGTCTTGGTTCTGTGGGACGGGTGCGTCACCTAGCGTTGCTTCTAGGACATAATCTTTCTTGGCAGCTATGAGGATGATCCTCAGGTTCCGGACCCAGTCCGTATAGTTGCTGCCATTGTCTTTCAGCTTGGTTTTCTCTAGGAACGCGTTGAAGTTGAGGACAATGTGGGCCATATGATCTACAAGACATATTATAAAGATTTTAGACTAAGTTCATGATAATTAAGTTCATCTAATAAAATTACTCAATGAACTCCCACTCAGATAGACATCCCTCCAGTCATCTAAGTGAAACATGATCCGAGTTAACTAGGCCGTGTCCGATCATCACGTGAGACGGACTAGCCAACATCGGTGAACATCTTCATGTTGATCGTATCTTCTATACGACTCATGCTCGACCTTTCGGTCTTCCATGTTCCGAGGCCATGTCTGTACATGCTAGGCTCGTCAAGTCAACCTAAGTGTATTGCTTGTGTAAATCTGGCTTACACCCGTTGTATTCGAACGTTAGAATCTATCACACCCGATCATCATGTGGTGCTTTGAAACAACGAACCTTCACAATGGTGCACAGTTAGGGGGAACACTTTCTTGAAATTATTGCAAGGGATCATCTTATTTAAGCTACCGTCGTTCTAAGCAAATAAGATGTAAAACATGATAAACATCACATGCAATCAAATAGTGACATGATATGGCCAATATCATTTGCTCCTTTTGATCTCCATCTTCGGGGCTCCATGATCATCGTTGTCACCGGCATGACACCATGATCTACATCATCATGATCTCCATCATCGTGTCTTTTTGAAGTTGTCTTGTCATCTATTACTTCTACTACTATGGCTAACGCTTTAGCAATAAAGTAAAGTAATTACATGACGTTTATGTTGACACGCAGGTCATAAATAAATAAAGACAACTCCTATGGCTCCTGCCGGTTGTCATACTCATCGACATGCAAGTCGTAATTCCTATTACAAGAACATGATCATCTCATACATCACATATATCATTCATCACATCCTTTGTCCATATCACATTACAAAACACTTGCTGCAAAAACAAGTTAGACGTCCTCTAATTGTTGTTGCAAGTTTTTACGTGGCTGCTATAGGTTTCTAGCAAGAATGTTTCTTACCTACGCCAAAACCACAACGTGAATTGCCAATTTCTATTTACCCTTCATAAGGACCCTGTTCATCGAATCCGATCTGACTAAAGTGGGAGAGACAGACACCCGCCAGCCACCTTATGCAACTAGTGCATGTCAGTCGGTGGAACCGGTCTCACGTAAGCGTACATGTAAGGTTGGTCCGGGCCGCTTCATCCCACGATGCCACCGAATCAATATAATAGTAGTAACGGCAAGCAAATTGACAATATCGATGCCCACAACTGCTTTGTGTTCTACTCATGCATAGTAACTACGCATAGAACTAGCTCATGAAGCCACTATTGGGGAACGTAGCAGAATTTTAAAATTTTCTACGCATCACCAAGATCAATCTATGGAGTCATCTAGCAACGAGGGAGAGAGGAGTGCATCTACATACCCTTGTAGATCACGAGCGGAAGCGTTCAAGAGAACGGGGTTGATGGAGTCGTACTCGTCATGATCCAAATCACCGAATATCCTAGCGCCAAACGGACGGCACCTCCATGTTCAACACACGTACGGAGCGAGGACGTCTCCCACGCCTTGATCCATCAAGGAGGAGGGAGAGGTTGAGGAAGAGGGCTCCAACAGCAGCACGACGGCGTGGTGGTGGTGAATCTGCAGTACTCAGGCAGGGCTTCGCCAAGCTCTTATGGAGGAGGAGAGGTGTTGGGGAGGGGAGGGGCTGCGCCTTGGATGTTGTGTGCAGCCCTTCCCTCACCCCTATATTTATAGGGGAAGGGGGAAGGGGGCCGGCCCCCTCTATATGAGATCTAGAGGGGGGGCGGCGGCCAAGGGGAGGGGGGCTTGCCCCCCAAGCAAGGGGGCGCCCCCCTTAGGGTTTCCCCCAAACCCTAGGCGCATGGGCCCTAGGGGGGTGTGGCGACCCAGCCCACATGGGCTGGTTCCCTTCTCCATTCAGCACATAAGGCCCTCCGGAAGAGGTGAACCCTCCTGGTGGACCCCCGGAACCCCTCCGGTGGCCCCGGTACAATACCGTATGCCCCCGAACCTTTCCGGCGTCCGTATGACAACTTCCCATATATAAATCTTTACCTCTGGACCATTCCGGAACTCCTCGTGACGTCAGGGATCTCATCTGGGACTCCGAACAACATTCGGTAATCACATGCAAGTCTTCCTAACAACCCTAGCGTCACCGAACCTTAAGTGTGTAGACCCTACGGGTTCGGGAGACATGCAGACATGACTGAGACGACTCTCCGGTCAATAACCAATAGCGGGATCTGGATACCCATGTTGGCTCCCACATGCTCCACGATGATCTCATCAAATGAACCACGATGTCGAGGATTCAATCAATCCGTATACAATTCCCTTTGTCAATCAGTACATTACTTGCCCGAGACTCAATCATCGGTATCCCAATACCTTGTTCAGTCTCGTAACCGGCAAGTCACTTTACTCGTACCGTAATGCATGATCCCGTGATCAACCACTTGATCACATTGAGCTCATTATGATGATGCATTACGAAGTGGGCCCAGAGATACCTCTCCGTCATACGGAGTGACAAATCCCAGTCTCGATTCGTGCCAACCCAACAGACACTTTCGGAGATACCTATAATGTACCTTTATAGTCACCCAGTTACGTTGTGATGTTTGGCACACCGAAGGCACTCCTACGGTATCCGGGAGTTGCACAATCTCATGGTCTAAGGAAATGATACTTGACATTGAGAAAAGCTACAGCAAATGAACTACATGATCTTTGAGCTAAGCTTAGGATTGGGTCTTGTCCATCACATCATTCTCCTAATGATGTGATCCCGTTATCAATGACATTGAATGTCCATAGTCAGGAAACCATGACTATCTTTTGATCAATGAGCTAGTCAACTAGAGGCTCACTAGGGACGTGTTGTGGTCTATGTATTCACACATGTATTACGATTTCCAGATAACACAATTATAGCATGAACAATAGACAATTATCATGAACAAGGAAATATAATAATAACCATTTTATTATTTCCTCTAGGGCATATTTCCAACAAAACTAACTAGCTCAAAAGATATAAGTGAAGCACATAGAGCAAAACTACTTAGCTCAAAAGATATAAGTGAAGCACATAGAGTATTCTATCAAATTTTAATTCATTTATGCCTCTCTCAAAAGGTGTGTACAGCAAGGATGATTGTGGCATACTAAGACACAAATACACAAATAATACAAGACGCTCCAAGAAAAACACATATCATGTTGGTGAATAAAAATATAGCTCCAAGTAAATTACCGATGGAAGTGGGCGAAAGAGGGGATGCCTTCTGGGGCATCCCCAAGCTTTGATTTTTTGGTGTCCTTGGATTATCTTGGGGGTGCCATGGGCATCCCCAAGCTTAGGCTCTTGCCACTCCTTGTCACATGATCCATCAAAATAATTCACCCAAAACTTGAAAACTTCTCAACACAAAACTCAAAATAGAAAACTCGTGAGCTCCGTTAGCGAAAGAAAACAAAAGGCCACTTCAAGGTACTGTAATGAACTCATTCTTTATTTATATTGGTGTTAAACCTACTGTATTCCAACTTCTCTATGGATTATAAACTATTTTACTAGCCATAGATTCATCAAAATAAGCAAACAACACACGAAAAACAGAATCTGTCAGAAACAGAACAGTCTGTAGTAATCTGTAGCTAGCGCAAGATCTGGAACCCCAAAAATTCTAAAATGAATTTCTGGACGTGAGTAATTTAGCTATTAATCATCTTCAAAAAGAATTAACTAAATAGAACTCTGAAAATAAAAATGACAGCAGTTCTCGTGAGCGCTAAAGTTTCTGTTTTTTACAGCAAGTTCAACAAGACTTTCCCCAAGTCTTCCCAACGGTTCTACTTGGCACAAACACTAATTAAACACAAAAAAACACAACCAAAACAGAGGCTATATAATTTATCTATTTATTACTAAGTAGGAGCAAAAAGTAAGGAATAAAAATAAAATTGGGTTGCCTCCCAACAAGCGCTATCGTTTAACGCCCCTAGCTAGGCATAAAAGCGAGGATAGATCTAAGTATTGCCATCTTTGGTAGGCAATTCTTCAATGAGGCATCTGTTTCCCTTAGGAATTTCTTTCTTTCTAGTGATTATTGAACTTTTAGGCACAAGATCAAAAAATTCATGTGTAGCAATTGGTTCCTTAATAATATCAAAAAGATTGGGATGAATACTTATAGATTTAAGATCCGCAGTTTCCTTAGATGATTGACCCTTATTTTTAGGAACATACATAAGCTTGGCAATTTTAGTAGGAGGACTTGGAGTATTCTTTACGGAAGAAAAAGCGGTTCCCAAGTTTGTAATGATACCCTCAAGTTTATCAATTCTAGTAGAATCTAAGTTCATTCTCTCATTAACTATGGGTTCTTTTTCCTTAATGTTTTTCAAAGTCATTCCTACCTTAGATACATATTGAGTAATTTGATTGTGGATCTTTTTATCTAGATTTTCAATTGATTCAGTAGTGGCAACTTTATTTTCAATAATTACAAGTCTTTGCATAACATGCTCCAAAGGTAACATGGTTCCATTAACCAAAAGAGGTGGTGAGCCAAATAAATTTAGCATAGCATTATAAGAATCAAAAGTATGGCTACCCAAGAAGTTCCCTCCGGCAATGGTATCGAGGATATATCTATACCAAGGATTAACACCTACATAAAAATTGCGGAGAAGAACTAAGGTAGATTGCTTCCTGGTAGATCTATTTTGAGCATTGCAAATTCTATACCAAGCATCTTTTAGATTTTCTCCCTCCCTTTGTTTAAAATTTAGAACTTCACTCTCGGGAGACAACAGAGAAGATATGAGACTAGCCATGATGACAAGCAAACAAACTAGCACACAAGCTAACAAGAGCAAACGGGCAAAAGAGGCAAATAGAGAGGGAGGATAGAGAGAGAAGGCGAATAAAACGGCAAGGGTGAATTGGGGCAGAGGAAAACGAGAGGCAAATGGCAAATAATGTAATGCGAGAGATAGGGATTGTGATGGGTACTTGGTATGTTGACTTTTTGCGTAGACTCCCCGGCAACGGCGCCAGAAATCCTTCTTGCTACGTCTTGAGCTTGCGTTGGTTTTCCCCGAAGAGGAAGGGATGATGCAGCAGAGTAGCGTAAGTATTTCCCTCAGTTTTTGAGAACCAAGGTATCAATCCACTAGGAGGCCACGCTCAAGTCCCTCGTACCTGCACAAAACGATAGCTACTCGCAACCAACGAAATTAGGGGTTGTCAATCCCTTCACCGTCACTTACGAGAGTTAGATCTGATAGATATAATATTTTTGGTATTTTTGGTATAAAGATCCAAAGTAAAAAGTAAAAGCAAAGTAAAAAAGCAAAGCAAGATTAAAGTGATGGAAATTGATATGATGAGAATAGACCCGGGGGCCATAGGTTTCACTAGTGGCTTCTCTCAAGAGCACAAGTATTCTATGGTGGGTGAACAAATTACTGTTGAGAAATTGACAGAATTGAGCATAGTTATGAGAATATCTAGGCATGATCATGTATATAGGCATCACGTCCGTGAAAAGTAGACCAAAACGATTCTGCATCTACTACTATTACCCCACTCATCGACTGCTATCCAGCATGCATCTAGAGTATTAAGTTAAAAACAGAGTAACACCTTAAGCAAGATGAGATGATGTAGAGAGATAAATTCATGCAATATGAAATAAACCCCATCTTGTTATCCTTCTGTCACTGGGTAAGGACACCACAAGATCGAACCCAAAGCTAAGCACTTCTCCCATGGCAAGAACTATCAATCTAGTTGGCCAAACCAAACGGATAATTCGAAGAGACTTGCAAAGATAACCAATCATACATAAAAGAATTCAGAGAAGATTCAAATATTATTCATAGATAGACTTGATCATAAACCCACAATTCATCAGTCTCAACAAACACACAGCAAAAAGAAGATTACATCGAATAGATATCCACAAGAGAGGAGGAGAACTTTGTATTGAGATCCAAAAAGAGAGAAGAAGCCATCTAGCTACTAACTATGGACCCTAAGGTCTGAGGTAAACTACTCACACTTCATCGGAGGGGCTAGTATGATGTAGAAGCCCTCCGTGATGACGGCCCTCTTCCGGCGGAGCTCCGGAACAGGGCCAAGATGGGATCTCGTGGATACAGAAAGTTGCGGCGGTGGAATTAGGTTTTTGGCTCCTGTTCTGATCGTTTGTGGGTACGTGTGTATATATAGGAGGAAGAAGTACATCGGTGGAGCATCGAGGGGCCCACGAGGCAGGGGGCACGCCCTAGGGGGGGCGCCCCCCACCCTCGTGACCGCCTCTTTTGTTCCTTGGAGCAGGGTCCAAGTCTCCTGGTTCACGTTCGGTGAGAAAATCACGTTCCCGAAATTTTATTCCATTTGGACTGCGTTTGATATTCCGTTTCTCTGAAACATTGAAACAGGCAAAAAAACAGCAATTCTGGGCTGGGCCTTCGGTTAATAGGTTAGTCACAAAAATAATATAAAAGTGGAAAATAAAGCCCAATATAGTCCAAAACAGTAGATAATATAGCATGGAGCAATCAAAAATTATAGATACGTTGGAGACGTATCAATGGGCATCACCATAGCCCGTTGGTACGCCTAGTTGATGTGAGACTATCTTCTCCTTTTGGTCTTATCCACAACCACCATTCTATTCCACCATAGTGCTATATCCATGGCTCACGCTCATATATTGCATGAAGATTGGAAAAGTTCGAGAACAACAAAAGTATGAAACAATTGCTTGGCTTGTCATCGGGGTTGTGCATGATTTAAATATTTTGTGTGGTGAAGATAGAGCATAGCCAGGCTATATGATTTTGTAGGGATAACTTTCTTTGGCCATGTTATTTTGAGAAGACATAATTGCTTAGTTAGTATGCTTGAAGTATCATTATTTTTATGTCAATATTAAACTTTTATCTTGAATCTTTTGGATCTGAACATTATGCCAAAATAAAGAAAAATTACATTGAGAAATATGTTAGAAAGCATTCCACATCAAAAGATTCTTCTTTTATCATTTACCTACTCGAGGACGTGCAGGAATTGAGCTTGGGGATGCTTGATACGTCTCCAACGTATCTATAATTTTTGATTGCTCCATCTTATTATATTATCTATTTTGGAAGTTGATGGGCTTTATTTTACACTTCTATATCATTTTTGGGACTAACCTACTAACCGGAGGCCCATCCCAAATTGCTGTTTTTTCCTATTTTAGGGTTTCGAAGAAAAAGGAATATCAAACGGAGTCCAAACGGAATGAAACCTTTGGGATCGTGATTTTCTCAGCAAACGTGATCCATGAGACTTTGAGTGGCCGTCAAGAAACAAGGGAGGAACGCACGAGGCAGGGGGCGCGCACTCCACCCTCGTGGGCCCTCCGTTGCTCCACCCACGTACTTATTCCTCCTATATATATCCACGTACCCCCGAAACATCCAGGAGAACCACAAAAACCTAATTCCACCGCCGCAACCTTCTGTACCCGAGTGTGACGCCCCGATTCAATCGTACACTAATCATACACGCAAACATGTATGATCAAGATCCGAGACTCACGTGAAGATATCACAACACAACTCTACAAATAAAATAAGTCATACAAGCATCATATTACAAGCCGGGGGCCTCGAGGGCTCGAATACAAGAGCTCGAGCATAGTCGAGTCAGTAGAAACAGCAATATCTGAGTACAGACATAAGTTAAACAAATTTGCCTTAACAAGGCTAGCACAAACTGGGATACAAATCGAAAGAGGCGCAGGCCTCCTGCCTGGGATCCACCTAAACTACTCCTGGTCGTCGTCAGCGGGCTGCACGTAGTAGTAGGCACCTCCAGTGTAGTAGGAGTCGTCGTTGACGGTGGCGTCTGGCTCCTGGACTCCAACGTCTGGTCGCAGCAAACGGGTATAGGAAAGGGGAAAAGGGGGAGCGAAGGAACCGTGAGTACTCATCCAAAGTACTCGCAAGCAAGGAGCTACACTACATATGTATGCATTGGTATCAAATGGAAAAGGGGGTATCATATGCGGACTGAACTGCAGAATGCCGGAATAAGAGGGGCATAGCTAGTCATGTCGAAGACTACACTTCTGGCAGCCTCCATCTTGCAGCATGTAGAAGAGAGTAGATGGTATGTTCACCAAGTATCATCGCATAGCATAATCCTACCCGGCGATCCTCCCCTCGTTGCCCTGTTAGAGAGGGATCACCGGGTTGTATTTGGCACTTGGAAGGGTGTGTTTTATTAAGTAACCGGTTCTAGTTGTCATAAGGTCAAGGTACAACTCCAAGTCGTCATGTTACCGAAGATCACGGCTATTCGAATAGTTTAACTTCCATGCAAGGGTGCACCACATTTCCCGACACGCTCGATCCCCTTTTTCCAGACACACTTTTCTGGGTCATGCCCGGCCTTGGAAGATCAACACGTCGCAGCCCCACCTAGGCACAGCAGAGAGGTTAGCACGCCAGTCTAAATCCTATGGCGCAGGGGTCTGGGCCCATCGCCCATTGCACACCTGCATGTTGTGAACACGACCAGCGAGCAGACCTAGCAACCTCCATTACAAAGGAAGTTGCGTTACGCGGTCCATCCCAGCGTGCGCCGCTCAGTCGCTGACGTCACGAAGGCTTCGGCTGATACCACGACGTCGAGTGCCCATAGCTGTTCCCGCGTAGTTGCTTAGTGCGTATAGGCCAGTGGCCAGACTCAGATCAAATACCAAGATCTCATTAAGCGTGTTATTTAGAAATATACGCGGACGCTGACCAGGGCCAGGCCCACCTCTCTCCTAGGTCGTCTGAGCCTACCCTGTCGCTCCGCCTCAGAGTAACAGTCGGGGGGACGTCGGGAACCCAGGCCCACCACTACCAGGATGGAACCACATGTCCTTTCAGCCCCCACACCCGAATCACTCGCGGGTACTCTACGAGCCGACCCGACTTTAGTCATCACATGTATCATATATCATTTATATAAGTATATACCCGTGATCACCTCCCTAGTGATCATGGCCCGATAGTATAGCATGGCAGACGGACAAGAATGTAGGGCCACTGATGATAAACTAGCATCCTATACTAAGCATTTAGGATTGCAGGTAAGGTATCAACAACTGTAGCAACAATGATAGGCTATGCATCAGGATAGGATTAGGGGAAAGCAGTAACATGCTACACTACTCTAATGCAAGCAGTATAGAGAAGAGTAGGTGATATCTAGTGATCAAGGGGGGGGGGGGGCTTGCCTGGTTGCTCTGGCAAGAGAGAGGGGTCGTCAACACCGTAGTCAAACTGGGTAGCAACGGCGTCGGTCTCATAGTCTATCGGAGAGAAGAGGGGGAAGAAACAATAAATATTAAGCAAACAGATGCATAGCAATGCATGACATGACAGGTATCGGTGCTAGGGGTGCCCTAACGCGGTATGAGGTGGTACCGGTGAAGGGGGGAAACATGCGGGAAAATATCCCCGGTGTTTCACGTTTTTGGACAGATGAACTGAAGGGGAAAAATTGTGTGTTCGCTATGCTAGGGATGCATGGCGGACGAACGGGATGCGTATCCGGATTCGTCTCGTCGTTGTGAGCAACTTTCATGTACAAAGTTTTTCCATCCGAGCTACGGTTTATTTGATATTAATTTTAAAAGATTTAAATCATTTTTAGGATTTATTTAATTATTTAAATCAACATTATCCAGAATAGTGTTTGCTGACGTCATCATGATGTCAACATGATGTCAGCAGTTGACCTGGTCAACCTGACAGGTGGCTCCCACCTGTCAGTGACCCATTTTAACTAAACACATTAATTATCCTAATCAGGATTAATTAGGGGGGTGGGTCCACTTTCGTTGACTAATTAACTAATTAACTAATCAAGTTAATTAGGTAACTATTGTTTAATTAGTTGTTTAATTTAATTAATCCAAATTAATTAAGTTAATTAATTAATTAATTTTAATATTTATTTTTATATGTATATTTTTATCCTTTTTTAACGTTTTGGAGGCGGGGCCCTACTGTCATTGACCCCAAGGGGCCTATCGGGTTAGGGCGTGCGGGCGATGGGTGTAACGGGCAGCGGGCGCCCGTAGCTTGCCTGGGCGTGATGAGGCTGTGGCCATGGCGGGGCTTGTCGCAGCAAGGCGCGAGGGCCACGGCGGGCGGAGCCGGCAGCCCCGGCCGGCGGGACGGGGTGCAGTGGAGGACGGGGCGGGGCGAGCGGCAGCGGCGGCCCGCGGCGGAAGCAG